>NC_056739.1:910016061-910063561 GCF_019279795.1 Protopterus annectens | reverse complement strand
ATTAAATAGTCATACAAATTCATTGGCTGAATAATTTACCACTAAACTGAAATCAATTAAAAAAACTAGTTCATATATACTCTTCTACTAAAATAAAATAAAAAAATCAAGAAATGAACAGAGTATAATTAATCTTCCAACAGTCATCCATTTCATTCACACTGCTACACCAAATACCATCCTCACAATAAAATATTAAGTTCTAATGTTTTCTATATAAAAAATTGACATAAAAATATCACAGTTTCAGACTTCATGTGTATGCATCTCTTACTTATTTTAAATCTAAATACACATGCTATAAAAATTCAATGAATATATTTACATAAAAATTATGCTTTTAATCTTAAAACACTACTAATAGATGCCATATCATTTAGACCCTAGCCTTTGGTTGCATTGATTAGTTATTGGGGGGAATGTGCTTTTCTATTTAAATTCTGTTTTTCTGGCTTGATTTTGTTTACATTGCAGAAGGCATTTTTGCCAAAACCGGTCTGTTATCAGTCATCCATTTTATAGGATGATCTGTTTTTGCTGAAAATAAAATAATAGTAATATTTGCTGCGGACTACAAAGTACTGGTCTTTTTGCTTTGATGCACTGTTGGCACTGAGCCACATAAATAACAGTTTTACTAAAGCAATAATATGTTTGCTGTATTTTCACTTTACAGTAGTTTTTAATATAAAAAGAAGAGCCTTCTACTATGAAACTACATCATTTGCAGTGTCCACATTTTTTCATACCACCAGATTCTAGGGAAGTGCCAGTCATTTCTAGCAACCGCTTAAAACAAATATCCTTTTCTAGACAAAATTGGTTGTGTAACCAATGCTCCCACATAATCTTTGTTTGCTAAAAAAATAGTACAGTTTCTGTTTACAACAGCCCTAATATCATTAAAATCCAAATTATAAGTAAGAATAAGTGCTTTATCATATCTTTTAGTTGCACCTGCATACATTCACTCATTAGAGGTTTGTTTACCCCTCCCTAACAAGGGGCAAAATAAGCCATTTTCTCTTTTTATTTTACCCTCATTCATCAATGGGCTGATGAAAGTAATTGGATAAGCTCAATGTTAAAACATAGTAGTAAGTTTAGAGCATTCTTGATTGAATATGTTTTCCAGTGAAATCATTCAGAACAGTCTAGCAAACAAGCTCTTAACCAATGATCTCATTCGGTGCTTAGGAAGCCAACTACTAAAATGAAGTATAGGATCAGCGTATGTAAATTTCCTAAAAATATTAAATTCAAACTACCCACATTCTCTGTTCTTATAGATGATTAGATCTCATCATAAGTCAAGTTCAAGGGAAAGCTTAAAAACTCAGTTGTTGAGTTTAAATACTGAAACAAAATCATTAAGATTATTCATACTCTCCATCCAAAACAGGGCAATGGCAATATTATCAAGAAAACGGTTGTATAATGACCAATAACTGTTATATGGAGATGAAAAAACATAGTTGCTTTTTTTCAATGGGCCAATACAAAATCGGCAAAAACGGGCCCAAGCTGCACCCGTGGCCACTCTGGTCTGCTGTGTAAATATTTTCCCTCTGAAAAATATAAAATTGTTTACAAGTACCATATCCATCAATGTTTTAAAAGTTTTAATTTGATTGTGTTCCATAGTGCTAAAACATAAGAATTCATAAAACCAATTTAAGCCTTTATCATTCGAAATGACTGAATACATGTCTTTTACATCTATGGTAAAAAATTATGTTCTCATGATACAAAGCATTCAAAATTCTATCTAAGAAATCCCATGAAGTTTTTGTATAGATGTGTAATACTACTGACAATCTCTTTCAATGGCAATAAAGAAATTTTGCAATAGTAAAAGTCTTGGAAGATTTTGCATCAACAACTTGATGTAAAGGAGGATGTTCTTCGTGTTTCCCTGTTGCAGTCATCACCTGTGGGTTATCCTTGCTGTGGTAGCCCTTGGCCGGCCTGAATACCAGAGTCAATGTTTTTCGGCATCAGCTGCAGTTGCTTGTGACTGATGTCAGTTCATCAGTGCTATAAAGCAAGGCAGCCGACACCATTACATCAATCTTTCTTGCCGTGGAGCCCATAACAGAAGCAGTTCACAAGTGTGCTGGTTGGTCGCTACCAGAGCTCGAATTACAGATAAAAACGTCTAAAGCTAAGTACCCTGTTGGGGATCCTTTTTTCTTGCACTAACCAATGTCCAAAAAAGTTAACAATTGTCTCGCTTGTGGAAAACAGATCCCTCAGTGAGACTTCCATTCATACTGCGCCACTTGTTTAGCTGCAGACCATAATGTCCACTGTTGCTGGTTCTGTGCCCTCTTTAACACAAGAAACATTCGCCGTAGAGCTCTTATTGTAGACAGGTATTTTTGTTTTCTGTCTTCGCATTCCGAAATGGCATCTGTCAGCCAACAATTCATAGACATTCCGAAAAAACATAGAGATAAAGATAGAGACAGACCACACAAGGCTAAGCCTTCCAACGACACTACTGCTGAGCAGGTCATCAGTTCTCCGGAATTCAGTGAGGCTCTTTCGCAGCCCCTGATGCCCCATACGATATCTACACAGGCCTCGAGCAAGACCCTTTCAGAGTCTGGTATGCTACAGAAATCTTCTTTGTCTTGCAAGCCTTTGGTTGTCTTTGCCTCGGTTGGGTCCGAAGCTGCGACGCAGGCACCATGTTCTGAGGAAGCCTTTCACACTACCAGTTCTAGAGAAAAAAATGACATCTTCTCATCCAACTACCATTTCTCTCAGCGCAATGGATACTCTTAGGCATAGAAGCCAGGCCACTCCTAGAAAATCTACCTCTAGTCACAATCTTACTCCTCCTCCACCACCCCAAGCCCAAATGCTTAAGATGGCAGATGATCTTATCTCCCTTATTAGGGGTAGTGAGTCCATAACTTCTAAAAGGAAAAGACACCCTTCTCCTGAAATTATGACAGAGCAGGATTCTGTGGAATCTGATTATTCACATTTTGAAGAGGAACAGCAACCTCTTATTGCTTATGAGGATTCAGATGCAGAGGAATCCATTCCTTCTGCCTCTCCACCAGAAGACTTTTCCTTTGGGGAAACCCTTCACACTCTCAGGGAACATTTCCACTGGCAATCTCAGGACTTCCCTCAGTCTAAGAAAAGACTAAGAAAGTTTCTAGACCTGCCCCAGCACAGACTCCTCACCATCCCCCCATCTTAGAGGTGGTGGATGATGTTTTTGATGAATCCAGCTTAGCCCCTGATGCCCTCCCACCTGCTCCCAGTAAAGCTGACAGGTATTACAGAGTACCAGATTCTTACAAATACCTGTACAGAAGTCCTGCTGCAGACCTGGAGGTCATTACACAGGGACTTAAAGGAGCTAACGCTAGTTCTGCAAAGAATCCTATTCTTTCTGACAACGATTCCAGAGCTCTGGACAGATGGGGTAAAAAATATACACCTCTGCAACCATAGCTATCAGAGCACTCAACTGTCAGTTTCATATGTTGAAATATGCACAACACACTTTGGAACTATTAAAGCAAAATATTTCTACTTTTCCTGACTGTGCCAATTCGAAAGCATTTTTACTGCACTCTACTTGTCAAGTGGCCAGACACTCATTGCACTCTGCATATTACACCCTAGAAGCCTCAGGCAGGGCAGCACTGTCCATATCTGTCATTAGGAGACATGCATGGTTGAAGGAGCAACCTCTCCCTGATCATGTCAAGTCTAAATTAACTGCTGCATCCTTGGATAAGTACCACTTATTTGGAGTAAAAGCAGGTGGTTAAAAAGATGGAAGACAAAGCAAAATCTATGCAAACAGTAAAATATTTCTTTCAGGTTCAACCTCCTAGGTCCAGCAGGAATTTTCCCTCTAAGCACTGGTCCTTTCCTGCACCTAGCAGACAGGGGCAAGGTAAGGCCCACAGGGACAGACCACCCATACCCCTATCCCAGGGACAGCAGAGAACCAAACAGTGGACCATCTCTGCTCCAAAGGCTGAGAGTTCTAAGCCATCCTTCTATGGCAAAACCTCTCAATGACTCCCTCTACCCCCTCCACCCCCCTTTCACTCACCAAAAGCTAGGAGGAAGGCTCTTCCTCTGCAAAGAAAATTGACTTTCTGTAACAGAGGACCAATGGGTCTTAAAGATTATTTTTCAGGAATACAAATTCTCTTTCAACGAACTCCCAATTCCAAGAGGGTACCCAGACTTACCTCCAAATAAGTGGGCAGAGGCATTGAAATAAGTCCAAACACTCATATCCCAAGGGGCAGTATAACCTGTTCCTGCAGATCAAACAGGCAAAGGCTTTTATTCCAGACTATTCCCTATTCCCAGAAAAGAGGGCACTTGGTGCCTCATCCTGGATCTATCCATTCTGAATACCTCCCTGGTGGTCCCCAAATTCAAAATGCTAACTTTGCAGCAGATGCTGCCTATGTTGACAAAAATGCCTGATTAGTGACCTAGAACTAAAAGATGCCTACCTCCACATACCCATAAGGGAATCCTGCAGGAAATTCCTGCACTTCAGAGCAGGCTCACAACACTTTCAGTTCTCTGTGCTACCCTTTGGCATACCTACTGCTCCTGGGGTATTCACCAAATGCTTATCCCAGGCCATAGCATTTTGTAGACAGAGAAATATACAGATTTACCCTTATCTGGATGACTGCCTCATTCAGGCAGAGTGCAAAGAAAAGCTGGTCCAGGACCCCTTCTTTGTCAAATACTTCCTAACATCCTTAGGGTTCACCATCAACGAGAAGAAATCAAAGCTAACACCCACCAGGAGGATCAATTTCTTGGGAGCACTGCTGGACACAGCATCCCAAATGGCCTTCCCATCCCCAGAAAAGCAGAGCTTCCTGCCTCTCTACTTTACCCACTTGGCTTCCAGAAGTCACCTCATGGCAAAGAAGTTCCTGCAAGCCTTGGGGTATGTGGCATCTTGCATCCTTCTAAGTCCTCTGGCCAGGCTTCACATGAGAAAACTTCAGTGGTATCTGAAGAACCTTTGGTGTCAGCACTCTCAGCCTCTAGAGACATCTCTCCCTCTGATCCCCTGTATAAGGGCTGAGTTTCTCTGGTGGGCAAGGGTCTGTGCCAAGAACAAGGGTCTTCCCTTCATCCTCCACCCTACTGGGCAGACCATCACCACCGATACCTCAGACATTACTTGGGGTGCTCACCTAGCAGGCAGGTGCACCCCTGGCCTTTGGGGATGCCTAGCACCTGCCCTTACACATCAACCAGTAGGAAATGATGGCAGTCAGAAATTTCCAGTATCTAAGACCTTTAGGTACTCAATTCATTTGAATACACACCTTAAAATCTCTATTCTCAAATTGTAACTTCCAATATTTTATCAGTTTTGACTGAAAAGTTGCCAGTTGTTTTGCAAAACACCCATGAACACTGTTGCTGGAATACAATTCAGAACCACAATCTGTATTAACATTAAACCATTCATGTAAGGCACCATGAGCAGGATAACTCACTAGACCAGCACTCTGGCTTCCATTAGTTCCCAACGTTAAAGGGACAGGATCGGACCCAGGGTTGTCTACTGATTGAATGCACCACTGTGCTGGGGTAAAACTAACATCCAAATTGATCAAAACCAAATTCCCTTTTACAGGCACCATGGTTTGCACCATGCTGAACAAACCCTGACAGCTGATGGCACAGTGGTGCAGTGGTAGCATTGTCACCTCACAGCAAGAGGTTCTCCAGTTCAATTCTCAGTTGGGGTGCCTTCTGTCTGGAGTCTGCATGTCCTCCCTGTGTTCGTGTCGGTTTCCTCCAGGTGCTCCAGTTTCCTCCCATGTTCAAAGGCATGGATCCAGAGCATTTGTCCCCGGCCTCTGCTGAAAACTGGCTTTGTTCCAAGTTGGACTTTCCCAGTTAACAAGTAATAAATAAATGAATCTGCTGGGAAAGCATCTGAATAAGTAGTGTGAAATTCCCAATAGACAAGAATAAATGAATATTCAAGGGATGAATTCCACTTTCAGCTCAAATGGTATTGGGAGCTGACATCATCTGACACTAAATTATTAAAATTTAGAACCACAACAAAAAAAAACTTAACAACAACAAACCGGGAGCTGAGATAGTGCTCAACACTCTACTTTATTACAGAATTAAGCGTTTTCATCCTGGTATCTGGACTTCCTCAGAGTGAACACAGTTGACTAATTAAACCTATATATATATATATATATATATATATATATATATATATATATATATATATATATATACACACACACACATATATATATATATATATATATATATATATATATATATATATATATATATATATACACACACACATATATATATATATATATATATATATATATATATATATATATATATATACACACACACACACACACATATATATATATATATATATATATATATATATATATATATATATATATACATATATGCTTTCCCCAAGGAGCAGTTAAATAATCATACAAATTCATTGGCTGAATAAGTTACCACTAAATTGAAATCTTCCAACAGTCATCCATTTCATTCATATTGCTAGACCAAATACCATCCAACTAACAATAAAATATCCTGTTACTGGTGTATATTAGTAGTACTTTAACATTCCAGAGCAAAACATTTTGGTGTGTAGAACCATGCTAGCAAGGTTTAATGTCATACGGGGACTTTGATCTATTCTATGGTTTGCAGCGTAGCTGACATTTCAGTGCTAATATTCTACAGCAATCTATCAGCAGCTAAGTTTTGCAGTAGTTTGGTTGGGTCAAAGACTGGAATAAAACCCACCCCTACAGAGTTACAGCTGCACATGTAAAGAAAAAATAGAACTGACAGTAAGCAGATCATGAAAAAGTAGGGGTTGTGCTGGGGAAAGTGTAGGAGTTCTTCTGGAAATATTTTTACCAAAATGACCCTAGGTGAAAGTATCCATATAAAGCTGATGGGGCTACCAGATCCCAAAAAGCTCTGTGAGTCTGCATTTTCTGTAATATACTTTATAGTATAATACTGAAATAAAAATTCTTGCTAACTGTTACTTACTTTTAACCCAAAAATGTATGTATGTGCTGAAGAGACCATCAATTTAAAAATATAGGTGTAAAAGTCTATTGTTCAAAAAATTGGAAAATGCTTATTAATTCTCAGCTGACTTATTTAGGAAAACAAAATTTCTGCATGATGTCCTCGGGTGTCTTTAATCTACTTTTATACATCACAGAACATTTGTTTTCTGTCATTTGGCAACTCAACATTATAAAGCTAGAATATCCATATTATTAACTAAGGTGTGGACAAAGTAAAATAAAAACACTACAATAATTAGTGTTCTTATTATGCAAATCAATATTAGGAATGGAGGGAGGAGTCATTTTGAATGGATGTCTTTTCCAATTTAATTAAAATTATTATTTACAGCTTATATGCCTAACGACAAAGCAATAGTCATCACACTGACTCATAAGCTAGACTTCAAAAATAATGCTTACTTTAGTGATTTGTGGTCTTTTAAGTGGCAAAGCTGCAAATCAAACAGAAGTTGAATCTGAAGCAACAAACCTCTCTGCAGTTGTTTTAATGTTCTTGAAATATTTGGTTTAATAACACAGTAGAGTGATAAACTTTGAAACTGTTGGCAGGATGAATGTCCCCCAGCCCTGACCCACCAATCGTGGTAAACAATTCTAAATTGTTTGGGTCAGTACCACAAAATAAATACACTTGTGAAAAGACAACTTCACTTTCTTGCTCTTCAGCAGTACCTCTTCAGATTCTTCTTTGTCGTCTAATAAACACTCCCTCACACTATTACAGTCTGCAATCATTACAAGATGACAAGGAAATCAAGACAGCATGGTGATTTGAATTACACATCAAAAGAAAATAATGACATTTACATTTTGTTGCATACAGTTAATAAGTATCTTCTAGGATACAATATTCCAAGGTTTGTAATAGTTAGAATTATCTATATTACAGTGTCCTATGCATCGTTTCACTTCATTGGGGATTAAAGTGAAAACTGACAATGTGATTTATTTGCTTATTTATTGATTTATTTATTTAAATGTGTTTACTGGAGCACAACACACTAACCCAAAAGGAATAATTTCAGGTACACTCCAGGAGATATATAATACAGGATATAAAAGAGAAAAAAAATACATAAAACAAAGTATTGAATAAGAAAAAAAAAAAACTAATTCAGAATGCAGATTAGTAGCTCAATACAACAGCTAAGCGGTTGTATAGAGTTCAACACATAGTACTAGATGAAATGTGCTAGTAAATTGACAGGACTAGTGCAGTTGTTCACGCGTGGAAAGAGATAAGACAGCAAGCAATACACTCTCAAATAGGGAGTTTGTTGCTCTACATGGAAGGCCAACATGTGTCTTCGAAGACTGACAACAAATAATGAAACAATTACAAAATAAGGAATTAAAAGTAGAAACGCAGGCAATGTATTTCAGTAATGAATTATCAAGCTAACAAAATTCTGGACTGTCCAACAAAAAGACAGATATCAACATGTTGGAATTATAAACAGTAGTAATTGTTTCAATTTATTACTTCTGTAATGCAATCACTTGGAAGTCTGTACTATAAAGCTACTTCAGGTAAAGTCACACACTTCTACAAAAATCTGCGGCAAAAATTAGTGCAGTACCAAGCAGGCATGCATCAAAGATGCAAACTGCTGGTACTACGTGACTTTTGTTTATTCATTTTCTTATACCAATTATGTATGTACAGTCCAGGGCACACCTGCCTATTTTGCAGGCAAGATTCATATTACATACATTAAGCTACAACTGAAGAGAAAGCGTTGTCCAGCCAGGAAGGCATCTTTCAAGATTGCCATGTACTTCAGTCATAGCTGATATTGATTCACATGTAGCTTTTTTTTAAATTAGATGTCTCAACCTGTTGTGATGGACATTAAAATGTTGTTTAATTCACAGTAATGTAATTGTTTAGGTCCTCAGCTGAAATTAAGATGATATCTGGTTAAACACATGACAGCATGAAGGGGGGGTAGGCAAGCTGCATTCTATAGCAATAACCAACGGCTGGGTGTGGGTAATGCTGGATTTACTCACGGAAAGTGTGACCGAACAAAGCTAAGTGTGGGTAATTCAGCATTACCCACACCCAGCCATGGGTTATTGCTATTATACAATGACATTATTTAAGACAAAAGTTACTCACTTTTCTTAAATAATGTCCTTGTATAATGGTGACGTGCTGCTCTTCCTTGTTTTTTCCCTGTATCCTGGGGCTACCTTGATGTACTGCACATGCGTATGGGACTTACGTTCCCATGCTTACGCAGTGCGTCAGTGCTGTGTAAAGGAAGCAATGAAAAAAGGAAGATCTCAGTTGTTTTTTTTGTTGTTTTTAGTTAAAAAATGAAATCAGCAGACTTTCAAAATATGGGAGAGGGAGAGATGGGGCTGAGAAAAGGTAAGGATCGTCAGGTACGTTTCTCTAGTTTTGCATAATTTGCCTAATTATCATTATATTTTTCTCTCTCCTGTCTGTCTCATTCTTTTGAAGTCTTCGGTTTTTGAAAGTTTATTTATTTTATATTTTTAATAAAAAAAAAGTAGAGCTTCTATAGCATATAATAATAGAAGAAAGTCCAGACGACCAGACTTTTTTCCATTGGTATATGCTCATTTTTGAATGTTAATGGCCAGTCATTGTATAATACACAGCAAACTATAGTTAAAATGTTAAAAATCTTTCTGAAGGAAACACAAACAATTATGGTTGGCCATTCAGAGCAGAAACAGCAACCCCAAACAGAGGAACTATTTTCTTTAAATCAGAATATAAATAATGTGATTGAGTTTACCATTCGACATTGGCAGCTACAAGGTATAAACTGCTGGAGCTGGTATTGTAGTGATATTCTTATATGAATTTTAGGGTTGTACTTAATGATAACACTACTCTGTTTACCTTGATAGCATGTTACTCAAGAAGACAACTGACTTCAATAGTTTTCTCAAATGTTAACTTGTTTCTATGGTTATTGTAGAATACATATTTGGGAGGGCTTGGATTTCAAACAAAATTATATAAGCAAAATGGTCTTCCCTTAGATCATGCAGCAGATAAGCTTTTGTATAATGGAATCATGAAATCAGTTACACATTTTTGCCTCTATAGAACCTTACCTATTGCTGGTGGGGGGGGGGGGTGCTAATCCTATTGTCTGGTGTATGTTGCTTAAGTAATAAACTCTGCCAGTTGGAAATATTTTTCTCTCCTGAAAATGTTGCTGTTAATACTGACATATGCTTCTGACAGAATACTGCCTCCTTCAAAATTCCTAATTATGAGGGATACCATAACCTATGATCCTCACAAAGTGATGGAGGAATTTCAAGTTTTGTTAGGTGTGGCATCAAATTGAGATTAAAAGTGTGCTCTTCTGGCTTGTTCTTATCTAATAAACTCATGTTGATAGCTGGAGTTTGCTGTAGAGCAAGCTTTACTCCTAAAGAAAAAGTGTGTTAAGTCTTGTTCTATTAAACTGTTTAGCTCACTATACTGTACTTGTTACTAGTGATTCTAGTTATCCAAATGTTGTTTGGGATTCATTACATTCACTTGGCTTTTGAAGGGCTATCAACATCCCAACACAGGGCAATTCTACCCTTGATAATTTATTTATATATAATACATAAATGGGATACATTCATTTGGTTGAAAAACTCAAAATATCAAAACCCAAGATGTTGAAAACTGAAAATATTGAAAATGGGAATTTTACCTTTCCCCACTCTTGTGTGATCCCAGCACTGGAGTATATTATTAGCAGGGGGTGGGCTTGAACCCCCATTTCATCTATAATGAGTAGATTTTCAATACTTTTAGTTTTCAATATTTTGGGTTTCAATATTTTCACCAAATGAATGTATTCCCAATAGATATATCACTTGCAGCCTCTATAACATCACCTGATCATCTGTGAGTCTTGGGACCATAACACATTCATTCTAAAATATTCCTTTCATCTAAATTTTATTAAAGGTGATCATAACTTATTTTAATGGGTGATAATGACATCATTAGCACAAGAAATACTACTAGGATTTGGCTTAAATAAAGTATCAGTCAGGATATATTTTTTTAATAAAATAATTCATACTACAGTTGAGAAACATACTCCCAGCACTACATCAAAGACTATTTATTTTTGTTATACTCATTGCAATTTATTTCTGTTTCTTAACTTTCTTATTTCCCTAAGGAATGCCATTTAACAAAATAAAAAAATGGCATAAACATGCCTCTCAACCTTTTAGCACATGAAATCTGGACAAAGCTTTAAATAATGGAAGGGACAAAGGCCTAAAACAGTGACAGATTTTAAATATTGCTCTTATAAGCTTAGAACATTACTAGAATAACAGAATTTGTATTAGCATGCATTATCCGAAGGATATAAAGTCTGAAATTCAAAATGTATGTCATTATTCAGTGATTTCAATCCTCTGTGATTGCCCATAAAACTGCAAATTTTATGAGGAACAAACCAAAAATATGAAGGAAAAATCTGGACATTCTCCGAAAATCAGCACAATTGAGAGGTATGGGCATAAATAGTTGCTGATAAATTATTAAATTAATTAATTATTAAATATAAGGCATATTTCAGCTATTGTAAAAGAACAAAAAATTACTTGCATCATTGTACAGCTAATAGTCCATGAGGAAAGTGCATCTGATATATAAATTCATTTCAATATATTCAGTAAGTAGTTTTTTAGCTGAAGCAATTTCTAACAATTGTGTTTCTCAATACACACCTTCTGACGGTCACTTACCATGTCCTGTTATCAATTGTTCTGGTAGATAAAACTTTTTCATTTGGAGTGTTTCATAAATACTATCTATCTATCTATAAAGTTAGTATTTATTGGTTAAAAGGCAGTTGACTACAGTACTACCCCAATCCTTTGAACTGCTGCAGTTTGCCTACTGGGCAAACAGATCAACTGCTGATGTCATTTCAGTGGCACTTCACTTCACATTGGAGCATCTCGAAGAGAAGAACAACTATTCCAATTTGGACCTGAACATCAGTAAAACAAAAGAAATTGTTATTGACTTCAGAAAGAGGTCTGCCATGCACCTGCCCCTCAGGATCAACTGTGAAGAAGTGGAGAGAGTCCAAACTACAAAGTTCCTGGGGTACATACATCAGAGGATCTTTCTTGGAGTACAAACATAGGCTAGCTAATTAAAAAAGCCCACCAGTGACTACACTTCCTAAGAAGGCTTAGAAAAGCAAAGCTCTCTATGAATGCTCTAAATACCTTCTACAGAGAAGCCATCAAGAGTATTATCACCAGCAACTGCACTCTATGAATTGGTAACAGCACAATGGCTAAAAGGAAGAAGCTGTAAACAATAATAAGAACAGCAGAAAGGATTGTGGACACTAGTCTTCCTACCTTACAGGAGCACTTTGAAATGAGATATAAAAAGAGGTCCTGCAAAATGGGTTCAGGCGCCTAGGCAGCGAGACATTTCCTGTGGTACATTTGACTGGGGACACATGGCTGAAGTGACAGTTAGCTGCAGAGAAATATGGCTGTTTGCAAATTCCCTGTGGGCAAAGAGAAGAATGTGTTGCCATGCCCACAATTTCAAGAACCAAAGTAACAGGGGGGAAAACAATGTCCATGGTCCCCAAGGGAACATGAGACAGCAGGCAATATGGCAGGCATCAGCAGCAGGCTGGCCAGAAGGCATATCAGTGGCAGTACAAATGCAGTGCACAATGGGCAGTACCTTTATAATCGGTGTGTGTGTGGACCATTACCCCCTTTACATTCTCTAGGGAACATTACCTAAAATGCATACTGGAGCATAAATATAACTACAGTAGCCTGCAGGATTTCCTCCATGCTGTAGCACACATCTACATGTTGTAGTTACATAAGTATGTACTCTATACTGAGCACAACACTCATTACTTCTTCTGCCTCCATGCATTTGGTTATTAAAGCTGTGAGCATGGCAGTATGTGCTTCTCTTTGCCCACAGGGAATTTGCAAATGGCCATATTTTTCTGCAGCTGACTGTCCTTTCAGCCATGTGTCCCCAGTCAAATGTACCACAGGGAAATGTCTTGCTGCCTAGGTGCCTGAACCCATGCAAAATACTGAGTGACACTTCTCATCCAGCATATGGTGGGTTCAGTAAACTTTCATCTGCTAGAAGGTTATGGAGTAACTGCTGCAGGACCTCCAGATTCATGAATAGCTTTTATCCAGTAGCAGTAAGACTCAGTAATGCAGATGTAAATCTGGATGTATCAAAACTATGATTATTACCCTCTCATTCTTTTTCTTTTTTCCATTACAATAATTCTATTTATTTATCGCATACTAAAATTAATATATTCTCACTCAAGTGCAATTCCAGTCACTTCCTTATGTGCACTCTCACCCAGTCTCACCTGTGTATAGTGTACTTTTCTTTTCGTGTGTTAATCATCTAGTAGTCAGTGTTGTACAGTGTATATAAATAGTGTACAAGCATGTGTCAGCTACCTAGATATTTACTTTTGTACTACAGTTATTGTTTATTCTTTAATACCTATCATGTCTGTCTTTTTATGTTTGTTTTCTCCTGTAAAAGTGCTGACACTCAAAAGTTTGTTTAGGTAGCACTTGTGTTTCCTAAATAACAATAAAGTTTCTTTGAATCTTTGAAAGTAATCAGTTCAAGGAAAAACTCTGTTCTTGTCCTCCTGCATACAGTTCTAAATTATCCCTATTGGTCAGTATAATTCCTTGTTTTGTTTGTACTGAGAGACAGCAAGGCATTAGGAAAATGCAAAATATTTTACATGGTAAATAACTAAAGTTCCTTTTTTGGATTTTCATAGTAGATTGAAAATGTTTATTTATTTTTTTTTACTTATTCTATTTGTTAACCAGGACAGTCTGACGATGCTGAAGCCCATTTCTGCAGAGGCCGATGGAGAAAAGTTCCACAAATTAAGAATGCAATTTACAACAGACAAAACAAGGGTGACACAGTAGTAGCATAATCGATAATGAACATAAATATGTATGTCAGAAGAATTTACATGACAAGCTAACATGCTTGTTAAGCTATTGAGATACAGAGTAACATGGTTTGATATCAGAATCCTGAAGCCCCAGTCCTCCTGATTATAATCCTGAGACCATAATAACGAAAACCCAAAGAGATGACAATACTGAACTCCTGCATTTGCTTCCCTGCAGGACCCATGTTAGCACTTGTTCCTGAGTGCTCACTGGTTGGGGGATTTGGCATTTGAGATTTTTAGACATTGTGGTCTTCATTGTTTTGGTCATTTGATATTATGGTCTCAGGATTATGAGTTTCAAGATTGTGGGCTTCAAGATTCTGATACTAAACCTAGTATATCGTATATATAAGAAAGTGGTGATTTATAGTAAATACTATGGTAGTATGAGGAGAAAGAGGAAGGCCAGAAATTAGGGAGATAGACAATGCAGACATTATGGAAAGATAAACACATAGGTTAAGTTGGAAGGAATCAGGGATAAGTTGATCATTATATACTGAGGTAAGGACAGGTAGGAGGAGCAATAATTGTGACAGGCAGGCAGGTAGCTGATTTGTATTGAGAGAGAAAAAGAGAGATTGGATCTTAAGGGAGATAACGACAATGAAATATTTACAGTTACACGGACAGATCCAGCTGAATGTTAAGCAAGTTTTTAGTCTGTTAAGAAGACTATGGTGATAAGTTTCATTTCTGAGACGTGAGGGATGGATAAATACTTTAAGAAATTTGAATACTGTGATCTGAGGTTTCTGGTTGGAAAACAGCTTTCAATAATAGTGAATAAGAGTGGACAAATATTAGGTTTAAACAAAATTTTATGTTCGTTTAGTTGATTATATACTAACAGTTGTTGTAACTTTAGCTTTCAGAGATTTCTTTCTAGAGATTTAACAT
This sequence comes from Protopterus annectens, assembly GCF_019279795.1. Taxonomy (NCBI): domain Eukaryota; kingdom Metazoa; phylum Chordata; order Ceratodontiformes; family Protopteridae; genus Protopterus; species Protopterus annectens. Next base: position 910,048,515 of record NC_056739.1, on the reverse strand, counting down.
TTGGTTCATCCAAATTCCAGGAGTTATAATTTAACGATCCACACTGAAGTTGTTGAATTTAAATGGATTCCTAAATTGAATAGATTTTCTGGTCTTAATGACAATTTGTCCCTGAAACCTATTTTAAAGAAGAAAGGTCTGAGAATTGAAGTTATTTGTATTACTTAACCTTTGATTACTGGGTTAGTCCCACTAGGCTATTGCTGCCTTTTCAGGGGTGACAAGAGGTGGTATTTATACTACTAGAGGAAATGTGGCCTGGGCATCAGGGAACTTCCTGTACTCTTGGTAGTCGGGGGAAGGATTTGTGTGTTACACATCCTGACTTCCTGTTTCCTGTCCAGGCACACAGGCAGCCAGGAGGAACAGGAAGAAATTATGGCTGATTCAGCTTTGGCTGAAAATGAATTAAAGGTTAATGAAAATGTAGTTGAAATGGTAGAATCACTACCAAACGTTCTTTCTGATGCTGTGGGTGCAGGAAAAACAGTGATATTGGAAGAAAACGAGATTGTAGCTCTAACAGAGATGGATTCAGAGGAAAACTTTCAGAGGAGATTTTTTAAAGGAGAGACAGTTACTTCTAAGAAATGCAAAATTACAACCCTCCAATCGGGAGGGTCATGGGATGATTATTTGCAAGAAATGGTAAACCAAAGTGAACCAGAAAGTGGAGCAGCAATTTCATGCAGTGACATCATGGAGAAAATAGAAAAAGAAAAAGGAGAAGAAGAGACTGTGCCAGAAAAAGTTCAAGAGAAAAAAAAACTTATGCACAAACTGTGGCAGAAGGAGCAAAGAAGAAAGAAATAAAAGAAACAAAAAAGAAGTATACAGTATGTGTGAGCTGTAAAAAAGAAGAAAGTTTGGACAGGTATAAGGTTTTGGACTCTGTCATAGTATCTCTGGGTGTCAAAACAAAAGAGGTTAGAGCATTCATTTTAATTAATAAAGAGACTTTTTTGTGACTTGATATTTGAGACTGTGCAGGCCATGGAAAATGTTTTGGGTGCACATGAACAAAAGAAAAATATTTATCCATGGTCAGAATATGTCATGCAAGCTTTTTACAGAGAAACAAAAAAAAAATAAAGAATAATGATCCAGTTTAAAACTGAAGTTGAAGCAAAAGAACTGAAAGAACATCTGTTAACTATATGTAAAGAAGTAATGGACACTACAAAAATATATGATGAAAGAGGACTATAGACTGGGGGATGGGAATGTGGAGTAATACTGAAAATGGAAAATGATAAGGTTATGCACATACCTAGTGTTATTAATGTTCATGGTAATAGGGGTTTTGTGAAATACAGGGGTCAACCAAAAATGTGTGTGGAAAAAATGATCACTTAATCAATAAATGTGATTAAAAAAACATTATTTATGTGGTAAAACAGGATATAATGCAAAAAATGTGATTTAAAGTGCAAAATATGTGGCAATACTGGTCATTCACGGCTAGAATGTGAAATGAGTGTGCAAGAAAATGTAAATAAAAATGAAAATGAAAATGAAGTTAGACAGGATAAAGAGACCGTAGAATGTGTTATACAAGAAAATGTACAAAAAGATGTAGCTGATAAAGAGGTTATACATGAAGTTAAAGAAAATAACAAGGAACAAGAAACTGAAGAGACAAGTGAGGAAGAAGCTGACTGGTGCACAGTAAGAAGAAAAAATTATTTGATGGGGAAAAGAGTTAAGGAAAGGAAAACAACATTCAAAAAACATAATGCTTAGAGAAAGTAAGAAAGGAAAGGGATACACATGTTTGATACTAACTGTTCTTAAAAGCTGATTAGCTTTAAATGTGAACAGTATGAAAAATCTTAAAAGGAGAACAGGTATATTACAATGGTGTGCTGGAGCAGATGCACATATTATTGTTTTAGAAGATGTCAGATTATTAACAGAGGAAGAAAGAACACAAGCTGAAAAACATTGGAATGGTGTGGTACTTTGGAACATGGGGAAAGAAACATGCTTGGGCATATGTATATTATGTCAAGAAAGCATTAAAATATTAGATGCAACCATAGTGGAACTAGGCCAAACTACAGTAATAGATGTGAGATGGAAAAATATGTGCATATATAACAAAAAAAGAGAGAGAAATTATGTTTAAAAATATTCTTGAATATGTTTGTGTAAATATGGACATTATAGTGGTGGGTGATTTTAATTGTAATTTATGGATATATAACAGCAATTGTGGTGTTAAAATAGCTAAAGAAATTATGAGAAGTGGAAAGTTATGTGTATGGGAGAATAACCACTGGACCTATAAAAGGAATGAAATTAGCACCGAAATTTATTATTTTTTAATATCTGATAGTTTAAAAGTTATAAAAAAGGAATTAAGTATGCTGGATTTTCAGATCATGTGGCAATATGGGTTAAAATACAGGAAAATGAAGAATATATAAGAATAGGAAAAGGAATAAAGAGAATTAATGAAAATGAATTAGATTTAGAAGAGAAAAAAGAACTTGTGGAATTATGTAAAAATCATAGGACTATGAGGGAGTTTTATGAGAACTGGACTATTTGGTGGCTTAATTTTAAAGAAAAATATAAAAAAATATTTTTATAATGTATAAAGAAGAAATGAAGAAAAGAAAAAAAGAGCAAATTTATAAAGGTGGAAAATTAAATAAGGAGGATAATGAGTACTTAGAACAAAAAATAACCATGAAAGAATGAAATTCTAAAAGATATTAACATGAATTATGCAACAGGATTGGATGGAACTGCATATAGTAAGTCTAAAGAAATGAAAGAATGGCAAAAATAATTTTTATAGACGTTATGAATGAATGGTTAGACACTGGAATTAAAGAGTAAAAAATGTACAGAAGTTATAAAATTTATATTTAAAAAGGGAAATAAAGAGGAGATAAAAAATTGGAGACTTATGACATTGAATAATACAGATTATACAATTATTATGAGAATAATAACAATAACAAAAAGGTTACAGAAAAAAATGATAGAATAGATGATCAAAATGTATTTGGAAGAAAAGGAAGTCAAGAGTTGTTATGGATAATAAGAGAAATAATTGATGATATATAAATAAAAATGCAGACGCAAACATTATGATAGGGGATACAAGTAAAGCTTATGATAATATTCAATATAAATCATTATGGGTAATTTTGCAGGCATATAATGTAAGTGAAAAATATTACAAGTAATAAAATCTGTTTATTAAAGGAATTACGTGTAACTAAATGTAAATGGCTGGATTGGGGAAGAAATAAAAATAGAATGTGGAATAAAGCAGGGCTGCCCAGCTAGTAGTGTAATTTTCTCATTAGTTATGAATGATGAAAATTAATAAAATGTCAAGTAGTGGTGGATACAAAATGATGAAGGAAGTACAATTGACAATAATGTATAATTATGCAGATGATATTATATTAATTGTTAAAAATAAAGTATGGATGGAAAAAGTAAATGAAAAGTTAAGTATAAATTAAAAAATGGTTTAAGTATAAATAAGGAGAAAAGTAAAGGATTTGGTTTTGAATGTATGATAGCAGGTGTTGAGTTCAATGAAAAATATATAGATATATTAGGAATAACATTTAGAAGGAATGAATACAGACAACAACAATGGGATAATATACTCAAAGCAGTAAAGGATATGATTATTTTTTAGAAATCATACAGATTTTCATATAGAAAAAAAGCACACTTGTTGAACACCATGGTAATAGGAAAAATGCTTATGTTGCTAACATCTATATGATTCCTATTAAGTATGAAAAGGAAATAATGATGATTATATTTTCTTTTACATCGGGCTCTAGACTGAATCCAGTCAAAAGAGGGATTCTGTATATGAAAGAAGAGCAAGGAGGTCTGGGTTTAATAAGCCCAACAGTACATGCAGCATATTTAATTTTATATAAGATAATAAAAGGAATTATGAAGGAAAATAAAAAACTTGCTAGAAATGATACTATATTATAAATGCAAAGAATTGTGGGAAGGAATGGAAGTTAAAAAATGAAGTAAAAGTATTGTGAATGAAGAAATGAAAGAGTACCAAAACAAAATTGTGTTATGGAAAATAAAAAAGAATATATGTAAGAAAAATAGAAAGGAACGGTACTTAAGTATTATGAAAACATTTTCCAGTATTGATCCATGGAAAGATTTAGAACTAGATACGAAAAAAGCCATAATGATGAGATATAATAACTATAAAAATATTAAAGAATCTAATGATGTTTTATGGAGATTGTCTATTAGAAAATTGCCGGTTAAGGCAAATATGCCAAATTAAAAAAAGCAAGATAGAATATGTAATAAATGTGGAAAGTCTGAGACTACTGAGCATGTGTTTTTGAAATGTGAAAGCGTTAATAATTGGTGGAAGGAAATATGTAAAGATAATAGGGTAAAAAGTTTGTTAAAATTTGAACAAATAAATATGGCATAATAGAATTTGGTTATTATGGTGCACATAAACAGGAAGAAGTGAAGAAATTGACAGAGTAATATTTTATGCTTCATGGACTATATGGAACCAGAGACTACATGAAATTAAATATAATGGAAAATGGACTTTGACAAAGATTTTGGAGAAAATAATGTTTTGGTTGTGGATAAAAGAGTGGGGAATGCTTAAATTGAAGGTTATAATGTATAGAGATTTGTAAATAGATGTAAATAATGTAAATATGTAAATAATACCTAATGTGTATATATATATATATATCAATAAAAAACCCTACTCATCTTTGTTGAGAGAAATACCCATTTTGGAGCAGCACTTCCTGTTTCCATTCCAGGTGCAAAGGCCACCAGGAGAAACAAGGCAGATAGAGAGAGAAGGAGATGATGGAGTAATGAAAGAAATGGAGGAGAAAGCAAACATCAAGACCAGAATGTGTACAATGTGTGCAGTATTTTGAGGAAATGTTTCAAAGAAACCTGTTTGATGGAGATGAGTCTATCAAATAATGACTGTATAATTACAACTCTCCAGTTTGGAGGGTTGCGGGATGATTTATTTGAATAAATGGTGGTGCAGAGTGAGCCAGAAAATGAAGGAGAGGTTTCTTGGATGACATTATGGAGAAGATGCGAAAGGGTGATGCAGAGACAATCCTGAAGAATAGTAATGAGATGGAAAAGAAAACATATGCAGAGAAAGTAAAAGAAGACAGAAGTGGAGTAGCAGAAAATAAGGCAGAAGAAAATGAAAAACGGAAGTACGTGGTAAGGATTCAAAGTAAAGAAGACAAAGAAATGGACAGGTAGGAAGTGTGGGACGATTTAATAGCTTCTTTAGGTGTAAACGCATAAGAGGTAAGAACATTTATTCTTATTAACAAAGAGACACTTTGTGATGTAATATTTGAGACTGTTTTCAATGGAAAATTTTCTTGGAGAATGTGAAAAAAGAAAGACCGTAACCCATGGAATCTTTATGTGATAAAACATTTAACAAGGAAACAAAAAAGAAAATTTATGTACAATTTTGAACAGAGGTAGAAAGAGAGACTTTGAAAGGACATTTGAAACTTTATTGTACTTATATAAAGAAGTACTGGACATTGCAAAGGTTTATGAGAAAAGGAGTTTATGGTCTGATGGCTGGGGTTGTAATACTGTGTTAAAAAATAGAAAGATAAAGTATACACATACCGAGCATGATAACTGTGGATGTTATAATATACTGAGACAACCCAAAATATTTTTTATTTTTGTAGAAAAGGACATTCCATAAGTAACGATGACAAAAGAAAATGTATATTTGTGTGGAAATGGGACATGACGCAAAAAAAAAAAAGTAAACTGAAATGTTATAAATGTAACAAAATTGTGCATTTATGGAAGGAATGCAAAAATGAAAATAACAGTAAAAAAGGTTCAATTTTCAGCTGGAGTGCCTTCTCTATTTAGTCTGCATATTCTCCCTGCATTTGTATGGGTTTCCTCTGGGTGCTCTGGTTTCGTCCCACATTCCAAAGACATGTATTAGGTGGATTGGGCACTCTAAATTTGCATTTCAGAATGTGTGTATGAGTACGTGGAGTGGATAAACTACATAGCCACCCAGCTGTGTAAACCTTGTCATTGCTGAAGTGACACCCCGACCCCATGTTCAAAAATGGGGAAAAGGGATTGTGGATAGATGGGTGGAATAGGATTTTTTCAGTGGTGTAACACATGTGACATAGATGTAATTATATTAGAAGACACAAGATTTTTGTCAAATGAAGAAAGATTACAAACAGGGCAACTATGGGGAGGAAAGACAATCTGGAATTTGAGAAATGAGAGATCTTCTGGAATAGGTGCATTCTGTAGAAATACAGTAAAGATATTAGATGCAACTTTGGCAAAAATGGGAAGACTAACTACTGCAGATTTAAAATGGAAAGAACAAGTTATGTATTTATTTATTTTCATTTGTTTACTGGAATGGTCCACTGGGCCTAAATGAGCCAATTTTCAGTGGAGGCCCAGGGAGGAAAGCTCCACATTAACAAGTACATACAATAGAAGAGTCACAGTTGTATAAATAAGTTGGGAGTCACAGCTGAATAAATAAAGGTAAAAGCTTGACATTGACAACTACATTAATTACAGTACAATATAAGAGATACAGCTGAATACACAGATCAGATGTCACCATAAATTGAGAGTCACAGTTGAATAAAATAGGCAAAAACTTGACATTGAGAACTAAATTAATTACACTAATTACAGAACAATACAAGAGATGCAGTTGAATACACAGGTCAGAATGTCACAGTTAAGTATACTAAAATAATGTAAATAACTTAACTTCTAGTAAAGTAGTAAGGATATTAACAATTTGTGAAGGTAAAAATTGAAGATGTATCCAAAAGTAAAGCATGAGAGAGCTTGTAATCATATCACTCAGAAATAAAATACAGGAGTGCATGTCAGGCACATAGAACTCAATATCGTTATCAAGCAGGCATTACAATATAGAAGGCCTAGACGATCTTTTTATGATTAGTCATACTAGTAGGTAGAAGAGGTTGAACTGACAGGGAGTACGTAGATAAAGGTGGCAGTAGTGCTGAAATAAGGAATCAGGTTTTGAGGTGCAGTACTGGTACATGTGCACTGCTAAAGAGTGGAGAGGTGTTGTTGTAGAGGCCTTAGAGACCTTTTGAAGGAATATGCACTACTGATGTTTCTTATTGGTAATGGGAGGGTGTTCCACTGTTTGGCAATAGAAAAAGTGTAGATCATCTGGCCAGCTGAAAGGTTTGGTTTTTCTGCTTTCAGTAGAAGTTGTTTCTCTCATTTGAGCAGCCTATTTGGGTGATAATGACTAAGTATAGAGTATAGAATGAGTAAGTATAGAATAACTATCGGCCTAGTGCTATCTTATTTCCCTTATCAAAAATACTTGAAAGAGTTGTTCACACAACGTCTAAAAAACAATCTCCTAACCAAATATCAGCATGGATTTCGACCCTTCCACAGCACAACCACAGCTCTTACATCCTTTACCAATGCAATCAACAACCATAGAAACATGGGCTAACTAGTCTCAGCCATTTTTCTAGACCTGTCCAACACTTTCGATATGGTCAACCATAATAAACTCCTCAAAGCACTATCCAACCTAAACATCAGCACCCCTCTATCTCATGGTTTAAAAACTACTTATCAGGCCACCAACATGCAGTATTATGACAGAATCAACTATCCCCTCTCCTACCAGTATCCTTAGGAGTCCCTCAGGGTTCTACACTTGGCCCACTACTCTTCTCTCTATTTACTAACCAACTCTCTATCTCCACACCCAATACCTAAGTAGTTCTTTATGCTGATGACACCACCCTCATATGTGCAGCCCACACATTACATGACCTCTACTCACTAACCCAGAAATGCTGCTCCGTAGCCGAGACCTGGTTCACCAATTACCAGCTTAACCTAAACCTAAATAAAACAAAACTTCTTATCTTCAGACCCCGTAAATCCTCCCCATCTGACAACTTTACCATAATGTCCATGAACAAAACCAAGATCACCCCCACCTCCCACACCAAACTCTTAGGTTTTGAAATAGACAACAACCTCAGATTTGATATTCATATAGCCCAAACTGTCATGAAAGTGCACAAAAAACTCAGACTCCTCTATTGTAACAAACCATTTCTCACTAGACAAACTAAATCTACTATAGCTAGGAAACATCTGCTCTCCACCCTCCTCAACACCACCCCAATACTGACCAACCTCCACAAGTCTGACCTAAACAAACTAGAATCTTGTTATAACAAGATTTCTAGATTTGCTACTGAAACCCCTATAGGACCCATCGCTGTGTAGCACTCAAACAACTAAATTGGCTGGATCGGCCTCATCTACTGAAATTCAAGCAATTAATGTTGGCAAACAAGCTATACTACTACCTAACTAAAATCCCAGCACTCCAGAACATAGTCACACCTTATTCTAAAACAAGAACCTTAAGATAAAATTTGGGAATAAAGATGTAAGTAGAATTCAATGGGAAAAAAACAACAGAAGAAAGAAAACAAGCCTGCCTTTTCTGAAGATCATATAAATTATCATTCAGAAAAAAAGCTTTTTTGAAAAATTCAGTACTGATGGGAAAAATACCATACTTAACAAGTGTATTTATGATGCCAACAGTATTTGAAAAGGAATTATTTTAGATATTTTTTTCATTTATATGGGGTTCTAGATAAAACCCAGTAAAAAGAAGAGGATTTAAGTAAATAAAGAAGGAGATTTAAGGTCAATTAATCCAGCGGTGTATGCTACTTCATTAAGTTTGTATAAAGTGTTAAAGTGCATAAATGAAAAAGATGAGAGATTAGTAGTAAAATTATATAAATATAAGTATGGTAATTTTTGGGGTACGGTAAAAAAGAGAAAGAGTGTATAAATGAAGAAATAAAATGTTACCAAGAAAAATATTTTTGTGGAAAATACAAATTGATGATACAGAAAAAAGATAGAAAAGTATAGTATAAGAATGTAATGATAAAACATTGCTATTTAAAATCATGGGAAACTCTAATAGATGAAAAAAAATTAAAGCTATAAAAACAAGAAGGAAATGGTGTAATCAGAAAGTAAGATGTCAAGATTTTTTTAAGAGACTGGTAATAGATAAATTGCCAGTAAAAGGAAATATGCCATATACAAAGAAAAGTGATAGAATATGTTTAAATTACCAGGAAGAAAAAACTATGGAATGTGTGCTTTTTGAAATGTAAAAGAGTAAAAATGTTATGGGGAAAACTAAGTAAATACGTTTTTTTTTAAAGATATGAAAGAAGTGGATAAAGTAAACATGGATATGATTGAATATGATATAGGAATATAAGTAAGGAATGTGTTAAAATAATAGATAAAAAGTTATTTTACATTACATTTGTTATATGGAATGAAAGAATAAATGAAATAATGCTTAATGGTAAATGGATTTTTGCAACAATATAAAGTAAAGTCAGATGTTGGTTATGGAAAAAGGAGTAGGGGTCTAATAGGGATGACTATTTAGTATGATGGTGTAAACAGATTTATATAAACAGATTTATATATCTATATAGTACATTTGTAAATATTTGTAAATATGTAAATATTTTGTAAATAAGAGTTACTTTTGTATACAAATAAAGGACCCCTACTCTTTTTGATAGGTGGCGTGGGATCTTTTACATCCATCTGAACAACCACCAACTCACACAGATGGGGCCTTGGTTTAACATCTCATCTAAAGGACATTTCAATACTTAAGAAGTGACTTTCCTCATTATGTCATTGGCCATGTGATTAAGTTATGCCTTTAATAAGGAGCATGTTCTTATGTTATTTTGTAATTTCCTGAAGAAGCTTTATGTGAAAATGTGTTTACTGTGTGGTTTTTCATTTTTGTATTAAATGGTGCATTGAGTCTTATTTTCAGATTGATGTTTTCCTGTATTTGGCTCTCTGCTTTTACTTGCGGCCCTTTGGGTATTTTTGCCATTTCCTTAGAACCAGTACCATCAGTTAAAGTACTCTACACCTCAGCAACAAATGAAACAAATCAAACGAAAGAAACAAATCCGCCAGATAAAGCACTCTTATTGAATTCAAGTGAACCAAGTAAAAATAATAATAAAGAGTGCACCATATGAGGCCAAGCTGAATAAAAATCAAAAAACCTTCAAGTAAAATCAAATGTCCACACTTTATTAAAAAACAAAAAACAAAGACTGCAGTGGTATAAGCGCTTTCGCGTTGCTCCTCAACACTTCATCAGATATAAATGCAGTATAAAACCCCCCTCCCTTTATACAAAAGGCATACAGTGACATCACAGCATTCAATAAAACAATCAAATAATTAAGACAATAAAACATAATGAAAAGTTGATAATACTAGTGCTTAAGACACCTGGAGGTTAGGAAAGGCTTGATGGATAACTTCTCATTGAGCCCAAACCTATGGGCTTGTAATTTCATTATCCACTGTCTCTCCCTTTCCTCAATCCTGTTTTTTGAATTGCCCAACCTCTTCCCTATGTTAACTAATTCTAAAACTTGAAAGCTAAAACTATGTGTGCTGCCTAGCTCTACTATATGTTTTGCAAGTGCATTGGTAATATTACACTTGCTGATGGCATAAATATGCTCTCTAACACACTCTCGTAGTGACCTGGTGGTCATGCCCACATAAAACATCATGCAGGCTCTACATGTTGCTACATATACTAAATTCAAGGATTTACAAGTAGCATAGTGCTTGAATAGATATCTCTTGTTAGTTATGGGATGAATAAAGATGTCAGTAGTAGATACATGTTTGCATTGATTGCATGTATAGCATGGAAAGGTGCCTGTTTTATGACTTGATGGGGCACTGAAACGACAACGATCATAACATAACAACCTGTTCAATGAGGGCATATTCCTATATGCCACTCTGGGTCTTGTATCAACTAAAGAGCCAATCGTGTCATCAGCCATTAAAATGCTCCAATGCTTCCTGAATACATTCAGAATATTGTTATTTCTATTAGTAAAGGGAATGACAATCCTGTTATAGTTGTCCTTAGTCCTCCTTTTAGCAGATTGCGAATAATTATGTGTTCTACTAATCAAAGGTGCTCCATCAGATAATCTATGTGAGTCACCCAAAGAAATGGCTTCAGATACTTGTTTCTTATTGTAACCTCTAGATAAAAAATTCTTAGTGAGTGTCTGTTTATGTTTATCATAGACTATTGTCTGAGATGTTAGTTTCGAGATCCTAACCATTTGATTGGTAATGATGTTGTTATATATGTGTCGAGGGTGCATACTCTCTCGATGTAACAGATTATTTTTCCAACATTCCTTCCTATAGAGTTCAGTATCAAAGACCTGATTGGTGTTAATTATTCTGACATCCAAAAAATCAATGGTGTCAGAAGAATAAGTGCATTCAAAACTGAGGAAATCTGTAGTGCTATCGAGGTATGCTACAAAACTCAAGAACTGGTCAACAGTTCCCCTCCACAACAAAAACACATCGTCTACAAACCTGTTATAAAATACTCTACACCTCAACTCAACAACACACTCTGCTCTCTTACCACAGCCAGGCCAGTTCTTTGAGGTGTGTAAGGCCTCATTAGCTCCCGAATTAAGGTAATAAACCAGCTACTGCAGTCATATATCCCAGCAAATTACAGACACAACACAACCTTTCCTTCTATAACTTGGTAAACACACACACATACACCCTCCCAGATCCACCCAAACTCAGGTTATCATCTTATTATTCCTGGACTATTCCATGCAACAAATGCAGCTCTACATTTTACCCACACCCCCATAATGTTCCTCTTCATACACCCTGCCTCTGTGCCTTCTTACTCCTCCAGCTCTTAGACACAACAATTCACTCCCTAAAACTTTCCTCAGACAACTTTCATCTTCCACCCCAGCATCCCCACATCTACACTTTGTCTTCTTACTTATTATCAGCATCCAGTAATCCTTTACCTTCCTCTTCCTTATGTACATATCACAATGTAGAACAGTGTGTCTTCACTAGTTTTCATAGTTTTGTAAAAGATTCATTATGTAGTTCAAAAAACAGTATTCCTTTACTGAAGTCATACTGTAATATAGTGTTGTACTCATTCTGCTGTACACAGCAATCTACTCTAATATGTGCTCCTACTGTAAGAAGTTTAGCAACCTATTGAAAACCTTGCACTAATTTTGTAATGTCAAATATTATAAAACTAACTTCTTACATTATCTTGTTTCCTTTTGTGTGTGGTTGTTAAACTCCAGGCTGAGTCCTCTACCCCGATCAACCCATGCATGCATAGACTAACTAATTAAGTATGAATTTCAGAGGTTTCTCAAACTGAGTGATATGTTTAGATAAATATATGCCAAAAAGTGCATTATATTCAATAATGGGTCTGGAGAGATGTGAATAAAGGGGGTACCCATGCCTTGTATATACTCAAACCTCTCCTGTTTAAAATCATGTATAGGAAGCACTTTGCATAGTGTCCCTCTCTTCATAGCTGCTTGAAGAGCTGTGCCAGTTTGTGTGGAGAGCAGCAGCACTGCAGGTCATCCTATAGTATACTACTAAACACTCTCACTTAGACCTTTAATTGACTCTCCCCTACTAATAACCATCTACTAAGGATCTAGTATTAGATAGGCACTTCCCTGTCACCTCTGTTGTTGCCCTGGTAGAAATGGGCATGCTGAGGTAGTAAATGTATCATGTTCACTGACATCCATTTTAGAACAAATTGGAGACAAATCTGTCACATACACACATGAAAAATGCAAACCAGGTTATCAACATTACACCAAAAACACTCACTACTGACACTAAAGAACAAACATATAGACCCACATATGTGGAGGGACTCACATTTAATCTATCTAAACCTCCAAGACCTTCTAATAGCATCTCTCAAGTTACTCAAAAAAGACAGCATCTCACACAACACACAACTCTGAAAATCATAGTAATCCCAATTCCAAGCCCATAAGGCAACCTACCACATAGCCAGACATTCTAGTTATTGGAGATTCCATTGTAAGACACACTGATGTCCCCCTTACCAGGCTAAACAAGGTGAAGATCACAGTGATCTGTCTGTCTAGAACCAGGATCTGCCAGATCACGCCTGCACTTATGTCTTTAAACTATAAGTACCAGTATGGCATGGTCATAGTCTGTGTGGGCATAAATGACCTAAGACATACCTCACTGGACTATATGAAGAGAAGCTCTCTGAAGATGTGTCCCAGGCAGATATTTCTCTAGCCTTGAGTGGAATCTTACTTTCAAAGTTGATGATGCCACAGTACCATCAAAAAAATATTGACTTTAACAATTGGCTTAGTTTCTGGTGTCACAACAAGGGGATCCAATATATGTTAGCCTGGGGAGACATGATCGACAAACCACAATGGTTTGCCAGAGATGATTTGCATTTGTCACGACTTGCTTTCCAGACACTGGCAAAAATGTATCTATCCCCATAGTGCTTTTTTTAGGCTGTGCCAAGTTTTTTAAACTCTCCAAAATAACAAAAATCAATCACAACCACCTAAAGGTATTGCTACTCAATACTAGGAGTTAAAATAAAAAAAACTGCACTTCCTCGAAGCACTCCTTACCCTGGCAAATTCAAACATACGTGCAGTCATGGAAATATGGTTCAGAACCATGGCAAGCACTCTGGCTATCAATGACTAAAATGCCTTAAATACATTACAATTTCCTTCAGATCAGAATAAAACAAAGGGAGGAGGTGTCTCAGTGTTCATAAAGGACAAGTATAATGCCAGACTGGTCCAACATGACTCGCTTGAGCTGCTACATGCCCAACTAACTATAGGTGCGACCTCCTATCAAATCCTTGCTAGCCACAGATCCAGTCTAGAAAACCACATCTCCTTCCTAAACCTACTGGAATCTCTTATCATTCAGTCTAACTCCATACTTATGGGTGACTTAAACTACCCCTTGAAAAACTGGGAGACTTATACAACCCATAATTCACTTGCTCAGAAGTTGTTGGACTTCATTAATGGAAACACCCTGGAGCAACTAGTTAGCTCCCGAACTAGAAGTACAAATATCTTAGACCTAGTACTCATGAACATGGGGGATGTTACTCCCTCCTGTGCATTAACTCCTCCCTGGTAAGATCTGACCACAAAAATGATCTCCTTTAGTATTAAAACTAACCTAGAACCACCATCAAACTTCAAACCTGTTAAGAACTTTGCTAAGGCCAATTACCTCAAACTAAGTGACAGCTTATTAAACTTCCAAGCCCCTAGGAACCCAGATGAAACTGAGGCCTACTCTGAGCTGTACACAAAAGTACTGTACAACCACATTCATAGCTGCATAGAGAAGGCAGTACCTGTCCAAGTCAAACCTATGATTACTGTTAAAAATAAACCATCCTAGTATACCCCTAGCATAAACAGGCTATTCAAGAGGAAAAAAAAATCCTCTCCAATGCCAAGTAGGAAAAGAAAAAACAGTGCAAAAAGACACTCACCAGTCTAAGCAAACAAATCTGCCAAAGCAAACTAGGACTTGTTGATACTTGTGAACCTCTGCTATCTTTAGAAAAAACAAAAAAAATCTTGCTTTTTTCCCACTTTTCTGAAATTTAAAAAAGTTCAGTTACAGGCTTGCTGTTCTGAACTGTTTGTAAGTTTCTTGGAGGCCATTTTTTCCTTAGGCTAAAGGGAAGTCTCTCTGTTCATCAGTGGCAGTGATAAACATTGAGCAGCCTGTCTGTCCCTGTGGGAGTGGTTACTGCCTTGAAACTGTAGTTTTATTGGCCAATTTGGGTCAATTCCAAACTCTTTGATCTCCCTCTCTTAAAACCAGATTGCCTCGTGGTTTTGGCATCTTTTCAGACTTGTTGGCTGTTGGGGAAGCACCCACCAAGAGGAGAAAATGCTGAGAGAAGAAAGGAGCCACTTTTGAGATTTTAAGTATTTTTCTTCAGATTATTTGCTAAGTTTTTCTGCATAGCCGCCTACTTTGAGCATTTTCTGGCTTGTTAAACTTGATTTCTGCATTGGTAACTGTATTTAGAACACAACCTAGAGCTGTTTACTGAATTTCCTGTTTGCACTTATTTTTAAAATCGTTTTTTTCTTAAAACTTGCATTTTATCTGTCTCTGGCCTAGCACTCAAGTGTGAGATCATTTACTGCACTGTTATAACTTGTTGATACTTGTGAACCTCTGCTATCTTTAAAAAAACAAAAACATCTTGCTTTTTTCCCACTTTTCTGAGATTTAAAAATGTTCAGTTACAGGCTTGCTGTTCTGAACTGTTTGTAAGTTTCTTGGAGGCCATTTTTTGCTTGGGCTAAAGGGAAGTCTCTCTGTTCATCAATGGCAGTGATAAACATTGAGCAGCCTGCCTGTCCCTGTGGGAGTGGTTACTGCCTTGAAACTGTAGCTTTATTGGCCATTTTGGGTCAAATCCAAACTCCTTGATCTCCCTCTCTTAGAACCAGATTGCCTCGTGCTTTTGGCATCTTTTCAGACTTGTTGGCTGTTGGGGAAGCACCCACCAAGAGGAGAAAATGCTGAGAGAAGAAAGGAGCCACTTTTGAGATTTTAAGTATTTTTCTTCAGATTATTTGCTAAGTTTTTCTGCATAGCCGTCTACTTTGAGCATTTTCTGGCTTGTTAAACTTGATTTCTGCATTGGTAACTGTATTTAGAACACAACCTAGAGCTGTTTACTGAATTTCCTGTTTGCACTTATTTTTAAAATCGTTTTTTTCTTAAAACTTGCATTTTATCTGTCTCTGGCCTAGCACTCAAGTGTGGGGTCATTTACTGCACTGTTATAACTTGTTGATACTTGTGAACCTCTGCTATCTTTAAAACAAAAAATCTTGCTTTTTTCCCACTTTTCTGAGATTTAAAAAAGTTCAGTTACAGGCTTGCTGTTCTGAACTGTTTGTAAGTTTCTTGGATGCCATTTTTTGCTTGGGCTAAAGGGAAGTCTCTCTGTTCATCAGTGGCAGTGATAAACATTGAGCAGCCTGCCTGCCCCTGTGGGAGTGGTTACTGCCTTGAAACTAGTTTTATTGGCCATTTTGGGTCAATTCCAAACTCCCTGATCTCTCTCTCTTAAAACCAGATTGCCTCGTGATTTTGGCATCTTTTCAGACTTGTTGGCTGTTGGGGAAGCACCCACCAAGAGGAGAAAATGCTGAGAGAAGAAAGGAGACACTTTTGAGATTTTAAGTATTTTTCTTCAGATTATTTGCTAAGTTTTTCTGCATAGCCATCTACTTTGAGCATTTTCTGGCTTGTTAAACTTGATTTCTGCATTGGTAACTGTACTTATAACACAACCTAGAGCTGTTTACTGAATTTCCTGTTTGCACTTATTTTTAAAATCTTTTTTTCTTAAAACTTGCATTTTATCTGTCTCTGGCCTAGCACTCAAGTGTGGGGTCATTTACTGCACTGTTATAACTTGTTGATACTTGTGAACCTCTGCTATCTTTAAAAAAACAAAAAAACAAAAAATCTTGCTTTTTTCCCACTTTTCTGAGATTTAAAAAAGTTCAGTTACAGGCTTGCTGTTCTGAACTGTTTGTAAGTTTCTTGGAGGCCATTTTTTGCTTGGGCTAAAGGGAAGTCTCTCTGTTCATCAGTGGCAGTGATAAACATTGAGCAGCCTGCCTGCCCCTGTGGGAGTGGTTACTGCCTTGAAACTGTAGTTTTATTGGCCATTTTGGGTCAATTCCAAACTCCTTGATCTCCCTCTCTTAAAACCCACTTTTGCTCAGTTTTGCGCATTTTTGTGCATAGCTCAACAACGGGCAGCACCGCCTAATTGGGTTTAAACTATTCCTGGCTCCACGAAGTCTGCTCTTCACGTTTTCCCTTAGAACTGCTCTATCTCTCAAATTAAACACCATATTCTCATTCTAAGGCCCTTCACTGGTCCAAATAAGTAATCTTACAAGTTAGCACTATTAAACCATAACCACTACTTACTCTTATACTCTCTACGATTACCTTGACCCCTATTGGTCCATCTTAATTCAGTTTCCCTATATTACTCTAGCATGTCCAAAGGTCAGTCTATGGTTTCCTCTCCAGTCCAGCTGGTGAATCTGGGAATTTTGAGGCAATGTTACAACTATCTCATGTACACGGACAACCCTCTCCTCCTCCAAACAGGTTCAAATATATGTGAGAGATGCAACCATATAGCCAAACTGGAGGCTGAGCTCTCTCATCTCAAAACTGGTGAAACCAGTCAGGAGGAGAAGGTAACCTCACACAACACAATTCCAGTATCACATAGTCCCACCACATCAGCGAACCAAACACATAAATACACAAAAACATACTCAGAGGCTCTAAATAAAAATCTACCTAAGCAACAGAGACCTCTAAAGCAGACATCCAAGCAAACGCTACCCCAAAACAAAACACGCACAACACGTAGCCCACAAAGTCAGTGTGCCAAGCAGCCACAGCCCTTAAGGCTGAATAACACACCTGATACTCTTGTAATAGGTGACTATTGTCAGACACACTGACATCTCGCTCACCAGGCTGAACAAAGAGAAGGTCACAGTGAGCTGCCTGTCAGGTGCTAGGATCCGCCACATAACGCAAGCACTCAGGTCACTCCAAAGCAAATACAAATATGACTCAGTCATCGTACATGCTGGTGTGAATGACCTGAGACGTACCTCCCAGGACTACATGAAAAGAGACATAGAGGAGCTCTCTGATCATGTAGCCCAGGCCGGTATGACCCTGACCTTGAGCAGCATCTTACCCTCACCTAGAATGATGCCACAGTATAAAGACAAAATGATCGATTTTAACAATTGGCTAAAATTTTGGTGTCATTCAAAGGGGATCCAGTGTCTGTCAGCCTGGGATGACATGCTCGACAAGCCACGTGGCTTTGCTAGGGACGGCTTGCACCTGTCATCACTGGGCTTTCGGACATTGGCAAAGGCTCTTGCCACCCCCATAGTGCCTTTTTTAGGCAAGGCTCAAAAGTCAAACCCACCTCCATAGACAGCACAAGGAACAAGAAACTAAGGGTAATGCTGCTAAACGCCAGAAGTCTTAACCTCAAGATGTACGCACTCGAAGCTCTCCTCAGTATGGAGAACATCGATATCTGTGCAGTGACAGAAACCTGGTTCAAGGCTCCAGAGAGCACCCCAGCACTACCAGGTTATACCTCATATCATGCTTTTCGGCCCCAAAACCCAGACCGAACCACAAAAGGAGGGGGAGTTTCCATATTTATCAAGGATATCCACACCTCCAGGTTAGTGGCATTGCGCGAAGTATCGGAGATCATCCATGTGCAACTAACAGTGGGCAAGACTGCTTTTCAGTTTATAGCATCCTACAGACCACCCTCTCAAAGTCAGGAATCCCACTCGGCTTTCCTGAAAACATTGGAGAACATGAAGATCTCTCCGAACACCATTATATTGGATGACTTCAACTACCTAAACATAGACTGGGAGCACTACTCAAGCCCCAGCACCTTAGCCCAAAGGTTTCTGGAAATTATAAACTCAAATGCTATGGAACAACTAGTCACCACTCCCACAAGAGGGGATAACATACTAGACCTGATCATTACCAACATGGGTACTCTATGCTCCATACCAGAAGTATATCCCTCATTGGTAAGATCAGATCATAAATTAATTTCACTGGATATCCACATCCCAACCCCACCCCCAACCCAGAAAACCACAGTGAAAAACTTCTCAAAAGCGAACTTCTCACTTCTCAAAACAAAAGTGGAATCCTTCAAGGCCCCAGGGCCAGTGGAAACTACGGCCCAAACTGCAGAATCCTATATAAATGCATTCTACAGACATCTCCAGGAATGCATGGATCATGCTATCCCAAACAAAATCAAGACCCAATCATCCAAGGGCAGGCGTCCAGTCTGGTGACCCCAGCCATAAATAAACTGTACAACAGAAGGAGGAAGCTACTACATGATAGAGCAAAATTCCTAATAGGGAAGGCAGCTCTGATCAGTACTAGCAAAAAATTACAAATCCTCATAAAATCCTCCAAGGCCAGCTTCGAGAGAAAAATTGCACAGGACACTAAAGACAATCATAAGGCTTTTTTCAGTTATGTTAGGAACCTGGGATGCAACTCCCAGACTTGTTCTGAGTTGATTCTAAACGACAAAAAATACACTGAACCCACAGACATCGCCAATATCCTGGCAGACAGGTTCAGTGCAAACTTCAATAGAGCAAGTATCTATCCCGGCAGAGGGCTGCCTCCCAAACATCTCTGATGCTCAGGTGAAGGCTGCCCTCTTCAAAGCAAAAAACACTGCTTCCATGGGACCAGATGGCATCCCGGGTTGTGTCCTACATGAACTCCAAGAAGAACTAACCCCTCAAATAAAACAGCTGTACAATCTCAGCCTCACTACAGGATATGTGCCCACAGAATGGCGTACAGCAACAGTGGTCCCACTCCACAAAGGTGGAGCCTCTACGGACCCTGGAAACTATTGCCCCATAAGCCTGACTAGCCTAGTCTGCAAGGCTATGGAGAGGATCATCATGGAGCTCATAAACAAAGAAATTGGGGACCTACAGACACTAGATTCTACCCAATTCGGCTTCGTCAAGGGCAGATCCTGCCTTTTGAACCTGGTCAACTTCTTTGAAACAGTCACCAAAGCCATAGATGAAGGGAAGGTAGTCCACACAGCCTATCTGGACCTAGCAAAGGCATTTGACACAATACCCCACTCGGGCATCATAGATAAGCTATCCAGCTTAAATATAAACCCCTATGTCACAAGATGGGTCGCAAACTGGCTCAAAGACAGAACCCACAGAGTGAGAGTTGCTGGAGCCATGTCTGACTCGAAACCGGTCACAAGTGGCGTCCCACAAGGTTCTGTCCTGGGACCGCTCTTGTTCGGTATATACTTTTCCGAGGTACAGGCCAACGTGGGAGGACTATGGCACACCAAGTTCGCAGATGACTGCAAACTGGGTGCCATAATCAACTCTCCAGCTGATACAAACATCCTTCAAAAAGGTCTCACAGAGACGGATAACTGGTGCCAGAGCCATGGTCTAAAGCTAAATGCCAAAAAGTGTATAGTCATACCCTTTGGCAAAAACAATGTGCCCACAAATTACCACATAGGCGGTAACCCATTAAGTACAGAGAAAGTAATTAGGGATCTTGGGACCCAAGTTGATAGCAATCTCTCCTTTGACAACCACATTGCCAAAGTGGTTAGAAAGACCTTCTACATAGCCCACCTCATCATGAAAGGATTCACATCTAGATCAAGAGAAGTAATCGTGCCCCTTTATTCATCCCTCATCAGGCCTATCATAGAATATAATGCCCCTTTTGGGATGTACCTTACCCGACACCTGCAGTAATTAGAAAGACCCCAAAAGTACCTCACCAAGAGGATCAAGGGACTCAAGCAGATGCCATATGCTGCTCGGTTAAAAAAAACTCCAGCTCTTCTCAGTTGCATACCGCCTACTTCGAGGCGATCTATGCCTGACATATAAAGCTATGTCCAATCCAGAATTAATGGACATGCTCCACCTCAGTAAATCTAAATCCCTTAGAGCCACACACTCAAGGGACTTGAACTTCAGCACAGAAATAAATAGAACTTGCTGGAGGGACAGATTCATAACCCAGAGGCTCCCTTCACTCTGGAATAGAATTCCAATTCATATTAGGCAAAGCACCTCACTGAATCTCTTCAAGAAGAATCTTGATGAGTGGATGGGGGATCATAGGTTTGTCCCGGGGATTACTTCCGTGTCACTATTAGACAGAGGCACAGTAAACTAAACCTTAAAAAGGGCACAGTATACTCAAATCAAGGGGTGGCATAAGCCAAACAAAATCGGGCTAGGCTTGTAATTGCCCCAGGGCAGATAGCCTAGTATGAACCTATGAACCTATGAAGTAGATAGTCTCCCAGGTGAAAGATAACCATAAGGCTTTTTTTTTAATATGTTCATAACCTAAGGGGAAAAGCTCAGCAATGTGCTGAGTTAATCATGAATAACAACACTTACACACAGCCGGAAACTATAGCAAACTTGTTGGCTGACAAGTTCAGTGCAAACTTCTCCCCCATCACTTCCTACCACACCCAAAGAAATAAACACAACCTTCCCCCTACTGATCATTACAAGGGAATAGGTTCTTACTGCGCTGGCTAAAGCCAAAGACTTCATAGGTCTCGACAACATTTCAGAGTGCTTCTTAAATAACTTAAAACAGAATCTATCAGGGTCACTAGAACCCTTCATTATTCACAGCCTCTGGATGGTCTTTGCCCCACAGGAATGGAGGACCACAACAGCCATCCCTCTGCACAAGGGGCCCATCAACTGACCAAAGAAACTACATACCCGTAGGCTTGACCAGTCTTACCTGCAAGGCCATAAGGAGAATTATTATGGACCTGATCAATAATGACATAGGAAATCTCCAAACACTGGACCAGACCTAGTTTGGCTTTGTCAAAGGGAGATCTTGCCTGCTCAGTCTGGTGGACTATTTTGAGAAAGTCACCAGGCCATGGATGAGGTTAAAACGGTACATACCACGTATCTAGACAAGACCAAAGCTTTCAACACAATCCCACACTCAAGGTTCATAGATAAACTTACTGAGTTAGGCATAAACCCCTACATCATCAGATGGATAGCAAACTGGCTCACTGACAGGGCACATGTTGTCTGGATAGGCGAATCCACTTTTGATAAGAAACCTGTTACAAGATGCGTCTCACAGGGCTCAGTGTTGGGACCCCTCCTATTTGGTATATACTTCTCTGAAGTGAAGGCCAATGTTGGAGGCCTCTGACTCACCAAGTTTGCAGACAACTGTAAGCTGGAGCAATCACTGAACCCTCAAGTGATATGGGTATCCAACAAACATGCCGGAAATGACAAGGGACTGGTATCAAACCATGGTCTGAGACTAAATGCTAAAAATGTATAATCATACCCTTCAGTAAATAAGATATCCATGCAAATTATAATATTAATAGCACACCCCTAAAAGTAGACCCAGTGGTGAGGGATCTAGGAACACAAATAGACAGTAACCTAAACTTTGACCATCAGGTAGTTACATTAGTGAGGAAATCCTTTTGTGTGGCTCAATTTATAAGTAAAGGCATAGCATTAAGGTCAAAGGAAGTCATAGTTCCATTGTACTTGGCCCTCAAAAGGCCCATAATCAAGTACAATGCTCCTTTCCGCATGTACCCAACTAGGCACTTACACCAACTGGTGTGGCCCCAGAGGTTTCTCACTAAAAAGATACAAAGCATAAGGCACGTTTTATATGGACCGACTAAAGGACCTGTCACTTTACTTCTTCTCATATCATTTAGTGAGACCTACAAGGCATTCTCTGATATAACCCTGATGAAAATGTTAAATATGCATAAGAAAAATTATATGACGGTTATATGTTTCATGGACCTGAACCTTATTTGTGACTCTAACAGAGCTTGCCGGAGAGAGATATTCGTGTCCCAAAGGCTACCTCATCTGTGGAATAAATTTCCCATTTTTGTAAAACAAAGCTCATCACTCACTCTTTCCAAAAATAATTTGGATAAATGGATAGAGAACCATAAATTCACTCCAGGGGTACTGCCCATGTCCTTAGGGACAGATGCAGATTCATTTTACAACTGCATCTGTCTCTTAAGATTCCAGTACCCAAAGACCCACTACCCTAATACTACCTCATCACATATCTGGGGAATTAAGATATAATACTGTCATATCCTAGGTATTATTGGGTTGGCTTGTAAAGGCTCTTGTGCCATTAGCCGTGCCAATAGCCTAGTAGTCACCTATGAACCTATTAAAAGACTTCCTTGGATCTAGAAGAGTTGACTTTGGAAACCAAATGAGCCAGATAAAAGGTTTTCCAAACTACTGTGGAGACATGATGGTCAAACAATGAGTTATTAACAAGAGTGCACAGATCTCATACAACACAGTCTGATTTGAGTGTTTTGTCACCTATATGGCATGGAAAGATATTTTATTTATCAAAATGAATATACTTTTTAATATTTAATTTGAAACCATTGTCCTTGCACTGGTTGTTGACATGGTCTAACTCATGTTTGAACACTTGTGAGTCAGTGGAAGACCAAGTAACACCCATTTTACAGTCATCTGCAAACTTATATAACAGTAGCCCAGAAGACCTGGGATGCCAAATAGGGCAGGGCCAACACTGAGTCTTGTGGCACACCACTGGTAACGTTTCAGCTTTCAGACGTAACATCTATGACTCTACCACCATGGGATCTATCAGACAACCAGTTAGCTATCCACTGTACAGCATAAGGATTTCTATTGACATTTAAAAGTCTGTCAAAAATGTCTGCAGGGGGAATAGTGCCCTAATATGCTGTATGTACCTGCATACCCACTAGCCACTGGCTGGATGACATTTTCAAAGAAAATACTTATGTTAAAAAGGCAGGACTCTCTTCTGACAAAGCAAAATTGATGAAGGAACAGGGTTAAGAGATTTTTAATGACCAGGTCGATGAGATTTGAGGAAACACATTCCACAGCTTTATATATGAGCCCAGTGAGACTAATGGGCCTATAGTTAGCAGGGACGAGGGTTAGGCCACCCATGTGCAACAGCCCTGCAATGACTGCTTATCAAGCTTCAGCAATGTAACCAGTGAAGAGGCTTAAAGGGGTTAAGTAGGAGTTCGCATAGGTCATATTTACTGCTAATAATCAGGCAACCTGAAATATTGTTAGGGCCCATGGGAATGCTTTAGCTTTTGAGAAGGTGAAAGGACTTATTCCACAGTAATTAAAGAGAATCACTGGGATTGCGAGATCTGTGACATAGCTTTAACTATGGGTGTAGTAAAATTTGCACCATTTTTGTCTCTAGCATACTAGCTATTTTTTTGGGTCAGAGTGTGCAGTATTATTATGGACTACCTCTGAACAGTGTTGTGTGCTAATTACTAACTTCCTGGCATACTTAAGGAAAAATATGTGGTTAATTTTAGTTTTGGTGGCTATTTTAAGTTGATACTTAGCTAATGGTCCCCCTAAGCTATTTGCTAGTTTACTTAAGTGGGCTCCTAATGTAGACAGAATGGGTCCTCTTATAAGTAGTGTCATTTTTCACTTGTTATATAATGTATTTATATTAATAGTCTGCCACAAGTGTTTGTTATCAATACTATTATTTACGCAAGTACTGCCTTATAAATATAGGTATTTAAGTAGGATTAGACGTCAGAGGCACAGGCAGTGGTTTTGGCAATGGGATCCATCACAGAAAGATTACAGCAGATTTGACTGAGGTCATCATGTAACTGAATACAGTTTAATTTTTAGAATCCTAAACACAGAACTGTTTGCAGTGGATGTACTGTCAGTGTTAAAGGAGAAGGCCACTGATTAATGGTCAGATTTAACAAGGGAGAATGTGAAAGAACTGGCCATAATTGTGAAGCCAAGATCAAGGAAACAACCCCCCCCCCCTTGTAGAAGGGTTAACTATTTGTAAAAGGGTATTGATATTTATAATATAAAGAAATTGTTAGGTGTGACAACCATCGGTAGTGTAGTTTAGCAAGTTTATTGATGAATAGTTGACATTTCCTAGTCGACTGGGCTTAATGGAAATTTCAGCTAAGGAGTTAAGATAACAATTATACTCAGAAAGGGACAGAGATGATGTTTCATAGCTAGCTTAGTAAAACATGGTAACTTGTCTTGTTTATGTAGACTTTAACATCAAGGAGTTCAAATTTGGTGTCTCAAAGACTCCATCATGAAGTGATGATATCTTTGACAAATACTGATATTCCCCCGTAATGCCAGGAGGTGTGAAGACATAACAGGTATAAATTCATGAATGGTGGGAGTGCTTTCATTGCTGTGAAACCATTTCTCTGTACCTACACATATATGAATGTGTTCAAGCTGCAAGAAAGCCTCAAGTTCAGGTGTTTTTATTAAGATTCCTGGCACCGAGAAAAAACAAATGAATGTGTTACAGCAGACATATTTTTCATATGGAGGCAGCAGAGGCTTTAGCCAGAATGCCAAAGTTTTAGTAAGGAAGGTACAGACTATCCATGGCAAAGCATGAAAGCTAGCCAGCCATCTCATCCTACCTTCCATGGCAAAGCATGAAGGCTAGCCAGCCATCTCATCCTACCATCCATGACAAAGCATGAAGGCTAGCCAGCCATCTCATCCTACCATCCATGGCAAAGCACGAAGGCTAGCCAGCCATCTCATCCTACCATCCATGGCAAAGTATGAAGGCTAGCCAGCCATCTCATCCTACCATCCATGGCAAAGCATGAAGGCTAGCCAGCCATCTCATCCTACCATCCATTGCAAAGCATGAAGGCTAGCCAACCATCTCATCCTACCATCTATGGCAAAGCACAAAGGCTCGCCAGCCATCTCATCCTAACATCCATGGCAAAGCATGAAGGCTAGCCAGCCATCTCATCCTACCATCCATGGCAAAGCATGAAGGCTAGCCAGCCATCTCATCCTACCATCCATGGCAAAGCATGAAAGCTAGCCAGCCATCTCATCCTACCATCCATGGCAAAGAATGAAGGCTAGCCAGCCATCTCATCCTACCATCCATGGCAAAGCACGAAGGCTTGTCAGCCATCTCATCCTACCATCCATGGCAAAGCATGAAGGCTAGCCAGCCACCTCATCCTAACTAACACATACTGGAGCCTCTTAAATTTATTCCAGTTACACAGCCAATTATTAAAGCCAGTTATCTTATCTTTGAGTTGCAGCATCATTCTGGGTGATGGCAAAAATACCACTAAAGACCAGTGTCTTTCTTGCCTCAGACACACGCATAGCAAATTCAATTATATGGTTCAGCATACATCTCTGGGTCGAACACCTAAGATCATTTACCCCCATGTGAATCCTTGCCAAGTCGTAATTATATTTGGTGAGATGAAGGGATCTAAGAGCCCTTGTGTCCCAGATCCAGGCTATAAAAATTAGCTAACTGTCACCCTATTCCTATCCAGCCTCTGAAGGGTCGTGTCCATATGCCAGAACAGAGTCACCTAATTCTGAAATATTACCTTGGGTAGATGCAGTCCCCATGTTCCTTAAGGGCTTGGAGTCTGTACCCTTTTGAGTCTTGAGTGAACTGGCTCTAGATGTGCTGAGGTGAGAAGATAGCCACCAAGTAAAATAAATACTTACACCTTTCACATACTGAATCATTGTGAGGTAGCAATAAAGAGTTTTTGGAAAGCATGCAGCAGTTGCTACACCAATGGTATCAGGCTGGCTACATAATGGGAAAAGCCAAGATTCCATATTGGCCAGGGCAGATGGAGTTTAAGAAGCAAGGATAACTCATTATAGTTGGTATAAGACAGATGGGATAATGGAATGGTCTAGAAAACGGTGTTAATATTGGATATGGCTGAAGGATATCAAAATATGAGCCATGACTAGTGAAGCAGTCACAAGGGTGACAATATGGGATATGCCCAAAGGATATATGAATATGAGCTGTGACTACTGTAGTATTCACAAATACAAAACAAAGTAAAAGTGAAAGAAATATGTATTAAGTAACAAGTGGCAATTTTACATTAAATAGCTTTACCCAGTGGGATAGATGTTCTCAACCAAACTAGTAAAAGCAATGCATAATAGTTAATATAACCCTATGGATCCAGGTGAAATAATTGCAATTGCTACAGATAATCTAAATAAATAGATATAAGTGCAATAACAAACAGGTTCAATGCAGTACGTAATGAGAAGTATCCCATATAGGTAATCCAGTACTTTAGTACTGCAGCAGTAACTTTAAATGCTGTAACAGAACAGTAATCAGAAGCAAGCAGGAATGCAGCAAAACTAATGATCAAAAAGTGCAATTAGTAAATGAGTTAATAAGGTAATTTGGTTTCTATCTGCTAGAATCAGGAGGTGGCAACACTATAGTATTATCTTGGATATCACCAATAGTGAACAGCAATGCAAAAGCAACAGCAGGCAATAGTGCAATATTATTTAAAATTAGCACTGAAGTCGGCAGAACAAACATAACAATTTCAGGACTGCATCTAAAAGAAGTGTAGCCAGTGCATTAATAAGGTAAAAAGACAGTGAGTTCACTATTTGCAATAAGCAGCAGTTCTATCAATCTACAATTAAGTGGAGAAAGAAAAGGCAGTGAATATATATCAAATAAAACAAGGATGAAGCTGTTGCCTTATCTATTACAGATTAGGTTATTGTGCTGGTCTCCAGGAATTTATTTTTAGCATTAATAGCTCCCCCCCCAGCAGAAACCAGCCAATCAAAATGCAACCAATGCCATTGTAGAACCTGGCCAATCAATAACAACCACTCCAATCCTCCAGTGGAACCAAAAGTCAGGTGGTTGTCACATGGAAGCTTCTGCTCTCACAAAAAGCTGGAACACTGCAGACCTGGTCCTACAAAGAAGATGAAGTCGTTGAGTGCACTGAGTCAGTAGGAAACCAGATGAAAAATGGCTCCATAGTCTCCTCCAACTTTTCTGTAGTTTTCTTATGTTTTCAGAGTAGCCTAGCAATGAAGAGAACTGAACTGATCAAGCTACCTGGTACTCACAGAAGCCAACCAAACAAAAGGCATTCCAACATCCATACAAAACCTGGCCAATTTTCTCATCTGCTTTGTGGCATTTCATTGGCACATTTAGCTCCATTTTTCCAAATGTAAGCTGCATTCTAGGGTCATTTGGAGACGGAGTGAGCTGCTTTGCTGCATGTTCTGCATTTATACTGAATTATAACAATATCCAAGAAGGTTATTGTCTTATCCTTGACCATGTTTGACAAGCTGGATTCCTTTCAGTTTGCATTTTAGTCTGCTATGACACTGACATTTTTTTTTCATTCTCCACAGAGCCATTTTGCCTGCTTATTAACTATTTAAACAAATAAAATAACTGCTCTGGAAGTATACTACTGTATATTTACTTTGACTGCAAGTCTACACACTTTTAAGCTCAACTCCTCAAATGCTTTGGCATAGTTATTTGTCTCAACCTGCATGACATAGCACAGACAATGGGAAATCTGTAGTTCTCCCTGTCAGGTACAGCTCACAATCTTTCATAGGCAATTAGCCTTACCGGTCAGCTTGTCAGCATCTCCTGTAAAGCAAAAAGACAGTGTTGTGAAACTGTTTTCTACTGCCTAGCTCAGAGGAAGAGAAACCATGTGCCTAGTTGGTATCTCTTTCTGCTGTGCAGTACTGATTTGGACAGTTCTGTCTCTTTTTTTGGGGGGGGGGGGGTCATAAAAAATGGTAAATGTCTTGACATTCTTCAAGAGAAAATATTTTCTAACTTTTCGCTAAATGTCACAGAAAGTTCTGATACTATATTTTAGTCATCATAATATTATATAAAGCACAATAAACAACCAATATTGGACAGCACAGTGTTGTTATTTTGGTTATAAAATGAAAGTAATTCATTTTCATTTGGTGACATGGTTTATCCTGCACAATCATTAAGTTTCAGTAGGAGTTCCTCACTTTGGTCATCAAAAAAGGATGGCAACCTGTTATAGGTGTCCACGTATTTTCTGTAACTGCGACAGTTTTATAGAAAATACTGTTAGTCTTATACTCAGAACTACTGATTTTCCATGCTCGAGGATTATGCCTTTGATGATGTGTTAGTATACTGCAATATAACAAATCAAGGAGTAGCAATGCAGCAGATGTTGGAAAATATGCAAAGACATTTATACCTAAGTTTAAAAAATCTAACACAAATTCAAGAATAGATGGTTGTACTTTTTGGTACTGTAAAACACAGGAAGTGCATTAGCACATTTCATCAACATTCAGGATGAATATATATAAATCTGACTGTTGCAGACACTGGTAAATAGAAGAACAAGTTCTTTGTAATGTTGATTAATAGCTTTCTGGATTGCAGCACTAGCACTGATACCTCTAGAAGAATGTAGGGGAGGTTCAGTCAGTGCTGACCACACAGGATTACAAAAATGACAATCCTTACAAAGGCATGCAATTTAGCTACTTTGGCTGGAGCTGTAAAATTGATCTGAATTGTTTAAACAGGCTCTGAGAGAAATGTATGTGATGGTTATTCTGGAATAAAATGCAAGCATTCCTGCTACAGAAGGTGTATAGGATGCCTATGACTCTCACTGCTGCCATTGCATCTCAACGGGCTATGAAGTCAGCGTCACATTTTTATGTCATGCATGACCTCATAATAGTTCTTGAATTCTGGAGAGGGAACAAGAAAGCAAAGAAACAAGATCAAACTAATATGTCTGGCTCTATGTTAACATTTTTGTGCAAAAACATGTTCAAATATTTATAAGAAGGACTTAATTATTTTAATGCATTAGAATACCTCAGAAAACAAAGCTACGATGTAAAAAAACGGCTTTTGAATTGCAAGGTGGAGTTTTGACTTTGAAAAGGAAGGTATGAAGTACATTCAGTACCAGGCACTATTCAAAAACACCTGGAAATGAGCAGTATTCTCTGCTCAATTTGGCAGAGTTGTATTGCTCAGCTATAATGCATTTCAGAGGAGTACATAACTATCAGGCTTCTGAATCCCATTAAAACCATCCTAGAACTTGTTATGACTCATTTACCCTGTACTTTCAGTAACTCTAGACACCGTCCTTCCCCAGTGAATAGGTTGTAGCTGCATAGGACTGAATTGCTGAATTAGGAACTTAGTGTTCCTTAAAAAAGTGAATGCATGGAGTAATTCTATATGACCCCTTTTCAGAAATTGTACAGTAGAAGTGCCCTTGAATTCCTGTACTATACAACTTTTATGATATAAGGACGCACATGATGCACGCAGGCCTAATTTACATAAGCTATGTTCATGGATTGCTACATTTGCAGGGACATGGGAAATACTATTGTTGCTTAATTGTGAGCTAATGTGCATCTGATCAGTGTCATTTTGGGAACTACTTCCCTCTTGCACATTATGTAAGGCTTTGCAAGGTGGCCTTGTATAATATGAAAGGCTTTATGGGTATCACTCTTCTGCCTATTCATACGTCTTGCGTCCCTCTATGATTACTTTGGAGGGTGGCTAGCTTATTTAAATATCAGGGAGATTTGCATGTCTGAATGTACATCCCACATTCTAGATCATGTTCAAATGTATGTCCCACATTCTAGATCATGTCTGAATGTACGTCCCACATTCTAGATCATGTCTGAGTGCATTTCCCACATTCTAGA
This sequence comes from Protopterus annectens, assembly GCF_019279795.1. Classification (NCBI taxonomy): domain Eukaryota; kingdom Metazoa; phylum Chordata; order Ceratodontiformes; family Protopteridae; genus Protopterus; species Protopterus annectens. The sequence goes on along the minus strand of NC_056739.1, from coordinate 910,018,123 downwards.
CCATGTTTGAATGCATGTGCCATGTTCTAGATCATGTCTGAATGTGCATCCCACATTCTAGATCATGTCTGAATGTGCATCTCACATTCTAGATCATGTTTGAAGGTATGTCCCACATTCTAGATACCACCTGCAGCACAGCCCTTGAAGCAGCAGCTCGCAGAATGCTTTAAAATTGTTTAGGCTCGACTACAAGCTCACATTTGTTTGAACCCTTTTTATCCTTAAAGGGTGTTTACTCTTTTCCTTGATGTGCAACCAAGAAGTCAGTGTATATAAGTAAATGATACTGGGGTGAAGTCTTTAACATGGGAGAGGCTTGCACCCCTGCAAAAAAATTGTTTAGCAACTTTCCCTAAACATTCTGCAATTGTGCATTTGGGCAACACATTTTCAATCAGTCTAATTTCAGTTTTTCACAGTGGATCTCATATGACAATAGTAATCCATCAAATGTGCTTCACAGACTGTACAGTACATCTATAAACTATTTTATATAAATTGTAGGATTCATATTTTGTTATGTAAGCATATGGATAATCGCACTTCATGAAAATAAAAAAGTTGCCATGTACAGTAAACAATCTGAGAAGGGTTCATAATATTGAATTAAACAGATTTATTTTTACCTCCTAGTCCTTTGGCTGGAAACTGAGGCTATGCCATTGAAACAGTCTTTCCTTTTAATCCTTGTTCTCAGATTACTCAGTAATATAAATGATTATTTCAGTTAAAGATACCATGCAGAACATGCAGAATAACAGCCACAGAAGTAAACAGTACAAAGATTTTTTCACACTCCTGAAATATGTGATAATCCTTAAATTACATGATAATCCATAAAGTGCCTGAGGATTTAAAAGATTTTACATAGCAAGTGTTTGAAATAACCCTTGCAATAGACTCATGTTACAGGCATTTTTATTTAGTATTACTTGGGATGGCACTCAGAGGACAACATAAACACTTAAATAAGATGATTGCCTTCTGCTACGAGAAAAAAACTATGAGAAAAAAATGAAATCTCATTGTTAAGCATTCAGTCTAGGCTTTAATCAGCAAAAGTAAGTGAAGTTGCACAATCCGAATGAAAGAACAGCCAGTTTCACAACTGCACGCTCCATGCATTACTGCAGCAATTGAAAGAGAATAATCCACGCGTTAAAGTGGGAATTTCCAGCAATTACCATTCCCGTCTAGACATGCGGTTCAAAATTCTTGAAGATGTATCATTAATTGCAGCACTATGTAACTGTTCTCTTTTTAAACAAGAAAAGAAACATCGTTATTAAATTATCACTTATGACATAGGCAATCATACATTTATACAAATGAAAACTTACCATATTGACACAATCCCAGCTGCAAGCAGTTTACATCACAAACCATACTAACATAATCCTAGTTGCAAACATTATACATCACTTTTTTTTAAACAAGGACTGTACATTTATTCTTAATACTACTCAAAACAATGATTTGCATTGTTTACTGGTTAACATATGCTTCAAGCTATGCAATATTCCAAGAATTTTGCTAAGAAATAAATCAATATGCATTGGTAATGTGTTACCTTAAGTGTTATTAACTGCGATGAAGACAAACCTAAAACTGCTCTAAAATCCCCATAGTGTTAAGCTTTGGGACTTCAGTATTTTGTCTATTTTTCTCATCTATCACATGCTTCATGAACCCTATAAAATGAAAGAATTTTTTCCTCACTCAGCCCTAGAACATTGCCTAGGACATGCAAGTAATAGTGCAACAAACAGGACTCAGAGGGTAACAGTACATGGAATCTAGTCTGGTAAAATTACTGTTACTGTCACTATTCGACTTGTTTCACCATTAGGCCAGTTCATCTTTAATATTTTTAAGTGACTCTGTAGATGACCTTAATGACCTTTGGCAGTAATGGTAGGTGCTGAAATGGTACCTGATAAGGTCAAAGGACTGGTTGGAAACATATTACCTTAAAGTAAAACATGCAAAATAGTGCACTGGAGTTAGATGATACACACTAATGAGACGTTTGCAAACTTATAGAAATTCACATGTTTAA
>NC_056739.1:909921061-910013561 GCF_019279795.1 Protopterus annectens | reverse complement strand
GTCAATTTAATGGACAGCACAAAGTCAGTAAAATGATCTTTGATATAAAAAGTACTGCTGTCTTATAGATCCATCTCTTTACTTTGGCTTCAGGCTAAATCCTGTAAAATTATACATATCTGAACAGCTGTTCTCCATTGTGCAGCAGCAATGCCTGATCAGATGCTCAACATCCTTTGCAAGCAAGACAGAGAAATTAACCAGTTGATCCGCTACATTCTTAACTCACACTGAAGAATGAATATGGTGAGTTTGCAGTAAATGATTCTGATATCTTTAAAAGGTGTTTAACAATACTGATGAAGAATTCTTCTGAAGAAACTAAAATGCTTTTTGTTTGAATATGTTACCCTTAACAGATTTATCATTTTACATCATCAAATGTCTGTAAAGATTAAAAAGGATTAATACACTATCTGGTGCATTTGACGTTATCACTGGTGTTCCTCAAGATTTGGTCTTAGGCTTGATATGGTGTGTTTATGTAAATTACTTGGACACATGCTGGGTAACATGATCAAATCCAGTGTATTTATGGTACTATGTTGATGTACTTTTCCTGATTCTTTGGGCATTTGATTCCAGGAGACACAGACAGGCATAATGGATAGGTTAACTAAACTGAAACTCTGGCTTGACTTGAGTAAATGTAAACTGGTATTTTAAGTGATAGTATGGCTTTTAGACATAACAGAGGTGATATAAACAACATTGTCTCTACTAAAAATGTTGCTATTATCGTATTTAATCAGTCCAAGAGGTTTTCTAGTCATGGTGACCCCTCTATGTTCCCAAAGAGACATCTACAAAGAAGCTCAGGGATCTGTATAAGCTAATTTAATTCATAAATGTTAAAATGCTTATTTATTTACTGACATTTGTTTATTGGGAAGGTCCAAATAGGTAGGTGCCCATTTTCAGCAGAGGTTCAGGAAGAAAAGCTCCAAAGTATTGCAAAACGTTTTAAGAACAGCAATTTTACAAGCTTCAGAAATGGTGCAAACACATCTACAGTTTAAATAATTATACCAAATTAGACATAATATTACAACAATGGTTAAAATAGATCCAATGTATATGACAATTTAATATTTAGATACATTTTAGCTAGTTTAGAGTAATTAAAGGTAAGTTAGCATAATACAAACGGGAATTGCAAAGTGAAGTGAGAGAAAAAAAGAAACAGGATTATGACATATTTAAATAGAGTCAGGGGAGACAAACTGAAGTTAGGAAGTGAGTAAAGAATGGAGAATAAGAAGGTGTGAGCTATGAGTAGGTACTTGTTCATATTTAGGGATATAGTTTATCCTGCAATTGAGTAAGAACAGAGACAGATTTTTGACTAGGTAGTCTTTCAGAACGATTTTAAAGGACTGAAAGGAGAGTATTGACCTGATGGACATGGGTAATGATTTTCAAGCATTAGCAATATGGTATGAGTAAGGGCGGCCACGGTGGTGCAGTGGTTAGCATTGCCACCTCACAGTAAGAGGTTTTCTGGTTCGATCCTCAGCTGGGGTGCCTTCTGTGTGGATTCTGCATGTCCTCCCTGTGGTCGCATGGGTTTCCTCCCACATCCCAAAGACATGCTCTAGGTGGATTGGACACTCTAAATTGGCCCTAGGTGTGAGTGCATGTGTGTGTGTGCCTTCTGTGGAAGGTTGGGCTGGCAACTCAACACCATAAAACTCCACTGCTAATCATGAGCGGACAGGTGATCCACTGTGGTGACCCCTAACTGGGAAATGCCGAAAGATGAAGAAGCAGCAATATGGTATGAGTACAGACCAAACCCATCAGATTTGATAGGTTTTTGGACAGAGAGAAGTTTTAGGTCATTGGATCGCAATGACAGAGTGGGAACATAGTTGTGTAGAATGCTATTTAGTAGCAGACAAGGACGTGGATGCTGGATAATTTTATAGGTCATAAGAAGCTGTGTATATGTTAGTTGATAGGGTAGTTCTAACCAATTCAGACTTTTTAGTGCTATACAGTGGTAGGTTCTGAAAGGGATATTAGCTGCAAATTTAGCCACTTTATTATAGGATCGTTGAAGTTTTGCTTTTTGCGATGCCTGGAGGCTAATAAGGGTGAGAGCACCATAAAGTATTGAAGGGGAAGGTAAGTAGTGGCAAGTGTAATTTTAGTTGTATTGGTGAGACATTTTTGGCTCTATAAACCATCCCTAATTTGTGGTGATTTTTTATACAATTTTGTACATGCAGGTTGTATTTAAGATTATCAGCAATTGTCACCCCTAATAATTTGCTATGAAAAGTGACTTTAGTGACTGTATTATTAAAAGAGAAGATTTTAAATTCAGTTTTTATTTTTTTATGAGAGTGAGATCTGGGGGGAAAATTATTGGGGGGGGGGGTGAGCATGAACTGAGTTACAAATATGTTTCACTGGTTCTTAAAGTTTCCTGAGTAACTTTTTTGGAGATTTGCCAGGCTGCCTGATGTGCATATGAATGTGGAGTCTTCTGCGTACTGTATTAGGGAGGCCTGTTGAGTGGATATGTGGAGGGTGTTGGTGAGAATGTTAAAGAGGAGGGGACCAAGTATAGGGCCTTGTGGTACAGTGATGGTAACTGGAAGGTGTGGAGAAAGGGTGGAGTACCATTTCACCGACTTATATCTGTTGGACAAGTAGCTTTTGTACCATGTAAGGGTGGACTGAGATAGACCTAGAAGTAGAAGTTTGCTGTGACAAACAGTTTTGAAGGCTTTAGACAATTCTAGAAATAAGGCAGCGACTAGTTATCTCTAGCTTTATTAACAGCATCTATAAAGGTTTGAAATGCAGTGTTATGGTAGGTACAGAAGCCATGTTGTGTGGAGGATAGGAACTCTTCCTGCGGGAGATAGTTTAGAAATTGTTTTTGAATGTATTTTTCCAGTATTTGGGGTGGGGGGTAAAATTGCTATAGGTCTAAAGTTAATGATTTGTGTTGAATTTTCTCCTTAGTGTAAAGAAATAATGCATGATTTTTTTTCCCAGAGAGACAGAACGTGGGATTCCTGGACTGATCTATTTATAAGTATTGAAACAGGATAGGACATGCTATTGGTTGCTATTTTATTATGTTCACTCGGAAGGTCATCAGTTGAAGTAGATCATGATTTGAATTTCTTCAACAGTAGTTTTATATAGGATGTGGGCACAGGTTTGAAGGTGAAAGTGGATGTGGTGATACATGACTGTTGGGCAGGGTTGGGATTAGATGCTGGAGAATCCCTGGTTAGGGATGCTATACTTTCTTACTTTCTATGAAGTAAGTGTTGAATTCTATTGCAGTTTCAAGTGGTGAGTTATTGGGAAAGGGGTTAGTGCTTGAAATTTCAGCTAGGATATAAGACTTGTTTAATGGTCGACCAACAACTTTTTGGGTTGTTTAGACTAGTGCCCTGCATGTTATAGTAGAGGTTTTATTTTCATTAATTTTCTTTTCAGTATGGTTGTTAGGCATTCGGAAGTTTTAGAGATATCGTGGTGGTTTATACTTTTGCCATTTTTTCCATGCTTTTTCTCGATCCTGAATAAGCATTCTACTCTTTCTGGATAGCCAAATTGATTACTTGTTTTTAGTCTCTTCCTTGTAGGAGGTGCAAGGCTACTTTGGAAAGTTGTATTGAATTCATTTACAGATTCAGCTAAGGGATGGATTTTTAGGATGATCAAGTTAGTAGACGATAGGGAAGTAATAAATATTTCTGGATTAAACTTGGACAGGTTGCGTGTTGTTTTAGCAACATCAAGTGCATGTGAGTGATGCCTGATTGTATAGAGTGGGATATGGTTACTGAGACAGTATGACATTGTACCTGTGGTGGGGTATTTCTTAGGGACTGATATTGGATCCAATTTAAAAAGGAGTTTGATATCATAAGTCCTTCTCACAATATTTATTAAACACCAGACACAAGGTAAGAAACATAAAAAATGTAAACACGAAGAGATTATATAAATATTGAGCGCTTTCGTCCTATTATCCAGGACTTCATCAGAATACAATTTAAGCCTTAACAGCTCAATTATATGCACTAAAAAACCCTCCAAAAATCAATTAATCAATAATCAATTAAATGAGCAGTGGGAGCAGTTTAAAAAGAACAAGCTCATTCCATTGTGATACCTATAAAAATGTAAAAAATATTTTTTAAAAGCCTAATTAAAAACATGTAAGTCTAAAAGAAACTTTTATAGGTTAAAAATGTAGAAAATGTTGGAAAATAAATATTGTAAGAAGGACTTAAAGTGTCAAATTCTCCGTTCTTGGCAACCAGTGACCATTTGGTGTGTTTTGGTCATTTTGAGGTTTACTTTTTGTGGATTTATTAGTCGAGTTTGATATCTTGCCATTATCTCTGGGGCTATTAATTGGCTGTGTGAAATCACATAGGTTTATGCTGGATGTATGAGAGAAGTTATATCCAACCAATTGATACTGACAGCACCTTGCAGTGTTTTTTCTTGTAGAATTGTTATTGATATCCGATGTAAGATATCTTCCAGTGTAGTTGTATTGTTGCAAAGGAGGATGTAAAGAACAGTAATACATATTTGTCTATATTTCTTCATTTTCAGTAAAGTAATAAGAAGCTCCGTTGAAATTAATTTTGGTATTGGTTTGTTATAGGGGATATATAGTAGTTGTTGGGAAATATTAAAGCAATACCACCACCATTTCTCTTTATTCAGTCATTATGGGTGATATTACAGTCAGGTGGTATAATTTCAGTAATTTATACCGGTTTTAAGCCATGTTTCAGTTATAGCTAGAATATTAAGACTGCAGTTCAGCAGTTTTATTTCTTATCCTTCTAATATTTATGGTGGGAAAAGTTAAATTTGCTGGGTTGGAGGGGGTTGACCATTGTGAGGTTAGAGTAGTGTGTGGAAGAGAATTGTCTTGATGTTGGTTGTGACAGGTGGGGCCAAGATTAGGGTGAATGTCTTCCCATAGGAGGATTTTGGTATCTTGGGGTAGTATTGATTTTTGTTTGTTGGGCAGTATTTTTCCACTTAATTTTATTATCTTTATTTAAGTAAAAATGGCATTAAACAGTCAATATTTGGGTTAAAGGTGAGGAGTATCATTAAATAAGTTTGGTGCAATGTGTGGAGGGATTAGGGAGGAAGGATGGATAGGTGGTTGGGACTGAGTTGGAGAGATGTTGGGTAACCATTTGAAATGATAGGACCCCGCTACAGTGAGTCCCAATATGCAGAGACTGAATGCCCGAAAGATTTGACTTGTACATGCTAAGTCTGAGATGCCATTTCTCAGAATATTCCCACTTCTCAGAGGTATGGTGACCTCAGAGTTAGTATACATAAGTTCAGGTTGCAGAAGTGTTAAGGAGAACAATATCTGAGGTTCTTTCTCCTGTGTTTCAGTCTTTGTTTTCAGCTTGTCAGCACTCAAAATTCAACAGGGAGCTGAGATGTTCAGAGCTTTTATTGAGTCATGGTAGGATGAGAGACATTTCAGTAGGAGAAGAGATGATGTTGACATCCTGCAGGGAGGCCTCACTGAGACCAACAACTGGTGTCAGAACCATGGCCTTAAGCTCAATGACAAAAAATGTGTTGTCATCCCCTTTGGGAAAAACTCAGTCCCCATGAATTACCACATCGATGGTAGTCCACTGAACACAGAAGGTGTTAGAAGAGATCTGGGAACACAGGTTGACAGCAACCTCTCTTTTGACCACCACATTGCCACTGTGGTCAGAAAATCCTTCTGTGTGGCACATCTCATTAACAAGGTTTTTGCATCCAGGAAGAAAGAGGTCATTGTCTCCATCTACTCTTCCCTCATTAGGCCAGTCATTGAGTTCAATGCCCCATTTGGCATGTGCCTCACTAGACACCCGCAACAACTGGAGAGGCCACAAAAGTACATCACAAAGATGATACTAGGCCATAAACAGTTGTCCTATATGGACAGAGTAAAAAAAACTCCAACTATTCTCTGTCTCATATCGCTTACTTAGAGGTGATCTCTGTTTGACTTAATAAGCAATGTCTGACCCAGCTCTGTTAGAAATGCTACATCTAAATAAATCCCAGTCCCTCCAAATCACACACTCCAGAGACTTCAACCTCATTATCACAATCAACAGAACATGCTGGAGGGACAGATTCATAACCCAGAGACTGCCCATGTTATGGAATAGACTTCCCACACATGTCAAACAGAGCAGCTCACTGGCCCTCTTCAAGATAAATCTTGATGCATGGATGGGAAACAGAAAATTCACCCTGGGGATCACTCCAGTGTCTCTACTCAACAGAGGCACTGGGAAATAATGTCGGGTGGCACAATGCCTGGATAATCCTATGGGCTAGGCTTGTAAAGGCTCCAGGGCCATTAGGCTAGTACACACCTATGAACCTATGAACCTATTTACTTCACAGAAGTCAAGGCCAATGTCTGTGATCTCTGGCTGACTAAATTTGCAGATGATTGCAAATTAGGAGCTGTCATTGAATCTCACACTGACACAAATGTTCTCCAGGAGGGGATATCCTTTGGGAAATCATCCATCTCTGGTAACTATCATATTGACAACACACCCCTTAGAGTTGACCCAGTAGTCAGGGACTTAGGGACACACATAGATAGTAATATAGCCTTTGATCATTGTGTGTCTACAGTGGTGAGGAAATCATTCTATGTTGCGCAAATTATAAACAAAGGTATGGCATCTAAGTCCAAGGAAGTCATTGTTCCACTGTATTCGACATTCATCAAACCTGTTATTGAGTAAAGTTCCCCCTTTGGTATGTACCTAACCTGGCATATCCAACAACTGGAACATCCATAGAGGTTCCTCGCTAAAATAACACAGGCCATAAGTAATATGTCCTATGCTGACTGCCTCAAGGCCCTATCCCTGTATTCTGTCTTCTATAGGCTTTTGAGGGGAGATCTATGCCTGGCATACAGGGCATTGTCAGACCCCACTCTGAAGAACCTCCTGCATATCCACAAAATAAACAGCACCAGAATTACCTGTTCTAAAGACTTAAACCTTGCCTGTGATATAAATAGGACCTGTTGGAGAGACAGGTACGTATCCCAGAGACTATCTAGTGTATGGAACAGGCTCCCCATCCATGTGAAGCAGAGTTACTCCCTAATCCAATTCAAGTGCAACTTGGACAATTGGATGGGAAACCAGAAATTCATCCCTAGTTTGGCACCTATGTCTCTAATGGACACAGGTAACTTGTAAATGGTTCATCTCCTAGACTCATGCTTACACTTATCAAGGATATCAGAACTTGTCAGAGATTTGGGATGCATGGCTAGGCTTAAAAAGGCCCCTGTGGTCGTTAGCCTAGTAAACACCTATGAACGTATGAGCCCATAAGCTGAGGAGTAATATGATTAATTAAAGGGCTCTGCATTCTGCTTATGGCAAGTACTGGCGAAGTGGGAATCAAAAAGGAAGCAAGAAGTTGCAGGGCTGTAGGATATTTACTGGTCTTGGAGTCTGAAAGCTGCTAGAAGGTAGGTAGGAGGCAGTATTTTCTATGAAGGAAGGGAGTTAAGTTGCCCTGCTATCTTATGTTTCTGAAACGTAAGAAATGGAGGGGGTTGAAAGGATGGAGTTTAAGTATGTAGTTAAGATAGGAAGGATTGAGGATTTATTTGAGTAAAGCAGAAGATGAAATGCACAATAATAGGGTCTGAGTAGGAATGGATATAGTGCAAAGCAGTATGGGAGGGAGAAAGGTTGCTGGGAATGATGCTAAATGATGCTTAATTACTGCTCTCAGTATATTCTCTCTTATTACATAACGGAAGCATTTCTTTGTCATTTACAAAACATATGTTTTGCTCTGATTATTACAAAACAGTTACATTAGAAAAAGGTGAAAGCAATCAACTCATCACTGTAATGCTTCAAGAAACTTGAGTAGGCTAAGTTTTGTTAAAAATTATATGCTGTGCAAAATAATATCACTTACAAAATGCTGTTCTTTAATTCCTACATGAATTTCTATAGTATTACTAAGTCAAAATAATGTGACCATCTATCACTGTCAATTCCTACAACTTTTACAATGTCCTCTGTACAAAGCTTTTATTCCAGTTGATCCAGCTGAAATTTCCTATGAGGTAAAGTACATCATTCAGTCTCGGTGGTCTTACTTTCAGATGTACTTGCTTTCTGCTTGAAGGCACCATGTGCTCTCATTTCTAATGTTGTCTTTGTCTGATTTCTGATATCAGAATTGCACCTTCTTCATATTTTATCAATTCTGCTTTTATTGCTTTTGATAAAACATTTTGTTTTTGATATTTTTTTATACACAGTGTTTTTTTATTCTGTCCAATTGTTCATTCATTCATTCATTTTGCAATTATCCTCTTAATTTTAATTTGGGAAAACTGGGAAGCTGTACCCTATTTATCCCTACATTCAATGGGAGAAAAGTACAGAAATTAATCACACACTGTCAGCCTTCACAGGATGGCTGACAGACAAACTGACACACACACACACACACACACACACACACACACACACACACACACACACACACACACACACACACACACATACACACACACCTACATGGAATATGGATGATCAACAATTCCTCCACAGTACACATATATTGGATGTTGGAAAACTGCAGCACCTGGGAAAAATCCAGTCAGACAAAGGGAGAATGTGCAGGTTCCAGAAGGCACCTCAACTGAAAATTGAACAGGAGACCAAGCACTATGAGGTAGAAACTTGAACAGATGTGCCTCTGTATCAACCTTTTTGCTTCCACTACAAGTAGTCAAAAATAAATGCAGCAATGATCGGAATTCCCAAACTGCACTGACCAAAATATCTACTGAACCAACTCTACAGTTGCAACACTGCCCCCCAGAACTTATATACACCAATTCCACTGTTGCACTAACTCAAAGAAGGGGGAAGTCACACCAAAAGGGCACCACTGCCAGCACAATTCACATACAATAACTTACTATGCAGGAACTCCACTTGTCAGTGGGTTAAACCTCAGGCAGCTGAAGCTAGACAGCTCAGTCTTTATCCACTGGTACGGTAAGGACGAATTTCACTTAGTGTACACTTGTGTACATGTGTGTGTGTACTTATTTGTGGAATGTTTTTGCTCCCATGGTTGCACCTGTAAAAAGATACTGCCGAACAGGACATAATACATTAAGGACATCCAATAACTTATTAAAATAAAACTTTACAATAGGACAGGAATCTGGAAGCATTGTCTGGCAATCATCTCAAGAGATACGAAATGTAATAAAACAGCAAGGAGATTTGTTCAGTTGGTGAGATCCTTTTCTTATAGACCTTTCATATAATTTTGTCCATAAATTGTATCAATAAGTTTAAGCGTCTCTGCCACTATGTTGTCAGTGATGTGATTTCTAAAAGTATCTAGAACAGCTCTGTGGTAATAGGCTTAAAATTCAAGTGATGCATCAACACGAATAACCAAATAACAGACCCATAACATTTCTCTGATTCCACCAGATCGAAGTTATTGATGGGACTCCTTGACTTTCATTTAGGAAATGTCAGATAAGGTACAAGGCCTTTGTGTGATGACAAACCTGAGTGATAGGGAGACAGTAGTTGTCATAGATCCACCATGTCTGCTGCTATGAGGCACAATACAGCAGAGAAAACAGAATGCTATAATGTATGCTACAAGCCCCAGTCAAACAAAAGACTACAATCCAGGTACATAACTGTATGCATGGGAGCAAATGTATGTTTGTGTGTGTGTGTGTGTGTGTGTGTGTGTGTGTGTGTGTGTGTGTGTGTGTGAGAGACTCTTGATCCAGGTCTGTGTAGGCCATGTGTACACTGCAGAATGCACATGTATTCCAACAAGGGTGGTATACATACTGATATGGAGGAGAGTAGATACCTACTATAAAGTAACAAAGCACACGCACCATACAAATGGAAAACCTATAGGTGGATGACATCTGGGCAACTGAAGCTCGAGAATTCAAAGTTCAACCCACCAAGAAACAGAGGTTCTCCATTGAAATCACTGTTTGTGAGATATGATAGCAGTGATGCCCATTTTGTGGGAATTGTCCCCTTTTTCGAGTTGACCCTACCATGGAGTTTTTATATGTGTGGGGGTAGTGTACCACATCACAGGATGTAGTGGGCCCCCCACACCTGCAAAAAGCATTGGGGGAATACAGTTTGAGGACGCTGATCCATGTAAGGGAAGCGTACAATGACCTGTGCAACCACATCTAAAAACACTGGTAGCTTCAAGCGCCATAGCTGAAATGTAAGAGAAGAATGAGTAGTCTGGTAGTGAAGCATGCAGATACTGAATTGATATGTAACAAACCCTCTGTTAAATGAATGTGAACCATGCAGATACTGAACTGATATGTAACAAACCCTCTGTTAAATGAATGTGAACCATGCAGATACTGACCTGATATGTAACAAACCCTCTGTTAAATGAATGTGAACCATGCAGATACTGAACTGATATGTAACAAACCCACTGTTAAATGAATGTGGAACCATGCAGATACTGAACTAATATGTAACAAAACCTCTGTTAAATGAATGTGAACCATGCAGATACTGCACTGATATGAAACAAACCCTCTGTTAAATGAATGTGGAACCATGCAGATACTGAACTGATATGTAACAAACCCTCTATTAAATGAATGTGAACCATGCAGATACTGAACTGATATGTAACAAACCCTCTGTTAAATGAATGTGGAACCATGCAGATACTGACCTGATATGTAACAAACCCTCTGTTAAATGAATGTGGACTATGCAGATACTGAACTGATATGTAACAAACCCTCTGTTAAATGAATGTGGAACCATGCAGATACTGAACTGATATGTAACAAACCCTCTGTTAAATGAATGTGGAACCATGCAGATACTGAACTGATATGTAACAAACCCTCTGTTAAATGAATGTGGAGCCATGCAGATACTGACCTGATATGTAACAAACCCTCTGTTAAATGAATATGAACCATGCAGATACTGAACTGATATGTAACAAACCCTCTGTTAAATGGATGTGGAACCATGCAGATACTGAACTGATATGTAACAAACCCTCTGTTAAATGAATGTGAACCATGCAGATACTGACCTGATATGTAACAAACCCTCTGTTAAATGAATGTGGAACCATGCAGATACTGAACTGATATGTAACAAACCCTCAGTTAAATGAATGTGGAACCATGCAGATACTGACCTGATATGTAACAAACCCTCTGTTAAATGAATGTGAACCATGCAGATACTGAACTGATATGTAACAAACCCTCTGTTAAATGGATGTGGAACCATGCAGATACTGAACTGATATGTAACAAACCCTCTGTTAAATGAATGTGAACCATGCAGATACTGACCTGATATGTAACAAACCATCTGTTAAATGAATGTGGAACCAAGCAAATACTGAACTGATATGTAACAAACCCTCTGTTAAATGAATGTGAACCATGCAGATACTGAACTGATATGTAACAAACCCTCTGTTAAATGAATGTAGAGCCATGCAGATACTGAACTGATATGTAACAAACCCTCTGTTAAATGAATGTGGAACCATGCAGATACTGAACTGATATGTAACAAACCGTCTGTTAAATGAATGTGGAACCATGCAGATACTGAACTGATATGTAACAAACCGTCTGTTAAATGAATGTGGAACCATGCAGATACTGACCTGATATGTAACAAACCCTCTGTTAAATGAATGTAGAACCATGCAGATACTGAACTGATATGTAACAAACCCTCTGTTAAATGAATGTGAACCATGCAGATACTGAACTGATATGTAACAAACCCTCTGTTAAATGAATGTGAACCATGCAGATACTGACCTGATATGTAACAAACCCTCTGTTAAATGAATGTGAACCATGCCGATACTGAACTGATATGGAACAAACCCTCTGTTAAATGAATGTGAACCACGCAGATACTGAACTGATATGTAACAAACCCTCTGTTAAATTAATGTGAACCACGCATATACTGAACTGATATGTAACAAACCCTCTGTTAAATGAATGTGGAACCATGCAGATACTGAACGGATATGGAACAAACCCTCTGTTAAATGAATGTGACATTCATTTCATCCTGACAGAATTTCACTAACACATTTTATAACTTAAATAAAACAGTTTATAAAACTCATAGCCTTGCTGTCTCTCTCCCTCTCTCTTTCTCTCTCTCTGTCTCTCTCTCCCTCTCTCTCTCACACACAGACACATTGCAATGTTCACCGAAATTAAACAATGCAAAACAAAGTAAAAAGAAAGGTGCACTTTAACTGCAGAAACTCCATGATACTGCATGGCTACCAAAATCAATAAACAAGTTAAACCACCAACAAAGTGAAGTAAACCAAAGCTATATTTTATTCCATGAGGTGCAATCCAAAGGCACTAAACCAGTTTCGTTACCAAATAGCTTTGGTTTACTCCACTTTGATGGCAGTTTTGTTTGACTACTTGGAGAAAAGACAAATTCTTGGTTTTCACAAAAGAAGATAACCAAAAGTGTTTGCCTTTCTCCTAGCCCTAGTGACTTCTAATTGACAAATTCACATTTTTAAAATTTTGAAATACTGTGCTCAAAATGTTCTTCGTGTTTCATTGTTGCAGTCATCACCTGTGGGTTATCCCTGCTGTGGTAGCCCTCGGCCAGCCCGAATACCTGAGTCAATGTTTTTCTGTCAGCTGCTGTTGCTTGCTGCCTCACATCAGGTCGTCAGTGCTATAATGGAAGGCAGCCAATGCCATTGCATCAGTCTTTCTTGCCATGGAGCCCATAGCAAAAACTGTTCACAAGTGTGCAGGTCGGCCACTACCAGAGTTTGAATTAAGGTGAAAACACTAAAGTCAAGTACCCCGTTGGGGATCCTTTTTTCTTGCACTAACCGATGTCCGAAAAATTTAACAATTGTCTTGTCTGTGGAAAGTAAATACCACACCGAGACTTCCATTCATACTGCATCACTTGTTTAGGCACAGATCATGACGTCCCCCATTGCCAGTTCTGTGCCCTCTTTAACGCAAGAACCATTTGTCGTAGAGCTCTTATTGTAGCCAGGTATCTTCTATCTTCGCATTCTGAAATGGCATCCATCAGCCAACAATCCATAGACATTCTGAAAAAATATAAGGATAAAGATAGAGACAGACTACACAAGGCTAAGTCTTCCGACGACTCTACTGCTAAGCATGTCATCAGTTTCCAGAATTCAGTGAAGTGCCTTCACAGCCCCTGATTCTCAATGCGATACCCTTGCAGGCCTCTACTGAGACCCTTTTGGAGTCCGGTATGCCACAGAAATCTTCTTCGTCTTCAAGCCTTTGGTTGTCTCTGCCTTGGTTGGGTCCAGAGCCATGACGCAGGCACCGGCTTCCAAGGAGGTTTTTCTCACTATCGAATCTAGACAAAAACTGACATCTTCTCCACTGACTACAGTTTCTCTCACACTGATGGATACTCTTAGGCCTAGAAGCAAGGCCACTCCTAGGAAAACTACCACTAGCCACCAGTTTACTCCTGCTCCACCACCCCACGCTCAAATGCTTAAAATGGCAGAGAATCTTATCACCCTTATCAGGGGTAGTCAGGCCACAACTTCTAAAAGGATAAGAGACCTTTCTTCAGAAATACTGACAGAACAGGATACTGAGGAATCTGATTATTCAGATTTTGAAGAGGAACAGCAATCTATGACTGCTTATGAGGATTCAGATGCAGAGGAATCCATTTCTTCTTCCTCCCCACCAGAAAAGCTTGCCTTTGGGGAAACCCTTCACACCCTCAGGGAGCATTTCCACTGGGAATCCCAGGACTTCTCTCAGTCTAAGAAAAGACTAAGAGAGTTTCTAGACCTGCCCCAGCACACACCCTTGGCCATCCCTCCAATCTTAGAGGTGGTTGATGTCTTCCATGAATCCAGTTTATCTCCTGATGCCCTCCCATCTGCTCCCAGAAAACTTGACAGGTATTACAGAGTACCAGATTCTCACAAATACCTGTACAGAAATCCTGCTGCAGACCCGAAGGTCATTACACAGGGACCAAAAGTAGCTAAGGCTTGTTCTGCAAAGAATCCTATTCCTTCTGACAAGGACTCCAGAGCTCTGGACAGATGGGGTAAAAAAGTATACACCTCTGCAGCCTTAGCTATCAGAGCACTCAACTGTCAGTGCCATATGTTAAAATATCAACAACATACTTTGGAACTATTAAAACAAAAGATTTCAATCTTTATTGACTGTACCAATTCGAAATAGTTAGCAGATTTACTGCACTGTACTTGTCAATTGGTCAAACAATGACGCCCTAGAAGCCTCAAGCAGGGCAGCAGTGTCAGGATCTGTCATTAGGAGACATGCATGGTTGAAGGAACAACCTCTCTCTGATCATGTCAGATCTAAATTATTTGATGCACCCTTGGATAAGGACCACTTGTTTGGAGTACAAGCATAAGAGGTGCTTAAAAAATGGAAGACAAAGCAAAATCTATGCAAACAGTAAAAAAATTCCTTCAGGAACAACCTCCTAGGTTCAGCAGGAATTTTCCCTCAAAACACTGGTCCTTTCCTGCACCTAGCAGATAGGGCCAAGGTAAGCCCCGCAGGGACAGACCACCCAGACTCTTATCCCAGGGACAGCAGAGAACCAAACAGTGGACCACTTCTGCTCCAAAGGTAGGGAGTTCTAAGCCATCCCTCTATGGCAAAAACTCTCAGTGACTCCCTCTGCCCCCATTGCCCTCTTTTCACTCACCAAAAACTAGGAGGAAGGCTCTCCCTCTGCAAAGAAAATTGGCTTTCTGTAACAAAGGACCAATGGGTCTTAAAGATCACCTTTCAGGGATACAAATTCTCATTCAATGAACTTCCAATTCTAAGAGTGTACCCAGATTTACCTCCAAATCAGTGGGCAAAGGCATTGCAACAAGTCCAAGCTCTCATATCACAAGGGGCAGTAGAACCTGCCCCCTCAAGTAAAACAGGCAAAGGCTTTTATTTCAGACTATTCCTTGTTTCCAGAAAAGAGGGTACTTGGTGCCTCATCCTGGATCTATCCATTCTGAATACATTCCTGGTGGTCCCCAAATTCAAAATGCTAACTTTGCAGCAGCTGCTATATATGCTGACAAAAAATTCCTAGTTAGTTACCCGAGATCTAAATGATGTCTACTTCCATAGCCCCATAAGGGAATCCTGCAGGAAATTCCTTCTCTTTAGAGCAAGCTCACAACATGTTCAGTTCTCTGCGGTACCCTTTGGCTTATCTACTGCTCCCAGGGTATTCACCAAATGCTTAGCCCCAGCCATAGCCTTTTGCAGATAGAAAAATATACAGATTTACCCTTATCTGGATGACTGCCTCATTCAGGCAGATTGCAAAGAAAAGCTCCTCAAGGACCTCCTCTTTGTCAAAACCCTCCTAACCTCCTTAGGGTACACCACAGACGAGAAGAAATCAAAGCAAACACCTTCCAGGAAGATCATTTTCTTGGGGGCACTGCTGGTCACAGCATCCCAAATGGCCTTCCTATCCCCAGAAAAGCAAAGCTTCCTGCCTCTCTATTTGGGGTCATATTATGTTGTCGAATGATAACAATTTCGAAAGCTCAGAAGGGCAAAACTGCCAAATATCGAAACTTTTATTGTGGGGGGCTACGCCCCCCCACACCCCTCACTAAATATATATACCAACTCCGTGATCAAACTGCAGTGAGGAAAGAGCAAATATTCCAATCTTCACTGTACTGCGATCCTGCAATCTGAACTATGATATGCAGCGGTTTCGCTCTTCTGAGCATTCGACATTGTTGCCATTTGACAATGTAATATGAACCCCTTTATTTTACCCAGCTGGCTTCCAGAAGTCACCTCACTGCGAGAAAGTCCCTGCAAGCCTTGGGGTACATGGCATCTTGCATAATTCTAATTCCTCTGGCCAGGCCTCACATGAGAAAACTTCAGTGGTACCTGAAGAACCTTTCGTGTCAGCACTCTCAACCTCTAGAGACCTCTCTCCCTCTTATCCCCTATATAAGGGTCGAGTTTCTTTGCTGGGCAGGGGCCTGTGCCCACAACAAAGGTATTTTCTTCACCCTCTGCCATACTGGGCAGACCATTACAATCGATGCCTCAGACATACCTTGGGAGCTCACCTAGGAGGCAGGTGCACCCAAGGTCTTTGGGATGCCCAGCACCTTCTCTTACATATCAACCAGAAGGAAATGATGGCAGTACAAAAGGCTCTGACATCCTTCAAACCCCATCTCTCAAGTCAGGGGTTCTACTTATCAAAACAGATAACACCACAGTAATGTGGTACATCAACAAACAGGGAGGGACACAATCTTACCTTCTGTACAGGCTAGCTATGAGCCTCTGGCTGACAGCCTCTTCCATGGGATTACGCCTAACAGCCCTATACTTACCAGGGATCAAGAAAACCCTGGCAGACCACTTAAGCCGAAACTTACTGGACACCCACGAATGGCAGCGCCACAGAAAAATTGTTTTACAAATCACTCAGGCATGGGGGTTTCTGGAGGCCTGCTTTGCATCACAACCATCAACTGAAAAAATTCTGTACCAGGGGTATCACCAGCTAGCATGGAAGGTGGATGCCTTGACCTTTCCCTGGAACACCCTCTTTGTGTACGCATTCCCTTCATTCCATCTTATTCCCAAGGTACTAATCAAAATAAGGGAGGAGAGACCAAAAGCCATCCTCATTGCTCCAGATTGGCCCAGGCAGCACTGGTACCCCTTACTGCGTAGCCTGAAATTACAGCCCCCCAAGCAGCTTCCCCTGATCTCAGACCTCTTGACTCAGGTGTGGGGGGATGCTGCACCCAGACTTGCAGACTCTCAAACTATCAGCATGGCTAATACTCTAAAAGCAAACAAGGGGCCCCTGTTAAGCAAACAGGTCCTAAACATTATCACATTGGCCAGAAGGCCCAGCACCAGGAAAATCATATGCAGGAAAATGGAAAAGATTCTGCTCCCAGAGCCAGTCCATAGAGGACAGTATCTCACAACCTTCCATCCCTCTTATCCTGGACTACCTAGTGGAGCTACTTAATAGTGGCCTCTTCTTCTCCTTTATTAAAATCCATGTCTCAGCCATTTCAGCTTATTTTGATACAGAACAGCCCTTGTTCTCCTATCCCATGATTAAACAGTTCCTCAGAGGGGCTTCTAATATCAGACCTTCCAGAAGGCTACCTACTCCAGCCTGGGACCTGAATTATGTTTTGGAAAAACTAAGCTTACCACCCTTCGAACCTGCTGCTTCAGCATAACTGATACCTCTCCCAGAAGATTGCTTTTCTCTTAGCTATCACCTCAGCCAGAAGGGTTTCAGAACTTCAGGCACTGATTGGCCACTCAGCCCTTCATCATCTTCTGTGCAGACAAGGTCTCCCTGAGGGACTAATCCCTCCTTTATGCCCAAGGTGGTATCTAATGTAACTCTCAACCAGGCCATACATCTACCCACCTTCTTTCCTAACCCTCATAACACGGGGGAAATAATTCTGCACTCACTAGATGTGCACAGACAGCTCAGATACTATCTGGACCATATGTAACGCTTCAGGAAAACAGACCAACATCTTGTCAGCTTTGCTCCAGGTGCAGAGGGGAAGCCCATTTCCAAACAAATCATTTCCAAATGGATATCACACTGTATCCATTTCTGCTACAGCCTGTATGGGAACCCCCCCCCCAAGTCTGTTCGAACCCATTCCACTAGGGCAGCTTCCACCACCACAACATTCCTCAGAAGAGTTCCCACCAGGGACATCCTGGAAGCTGCCACCTGGACTTCAGTCCATACCTTTACCAAGCATTACCACCTACCTTTATTTTCTAAGGCTAGGGCAGGGTTTGCCTCTGCAGTTCTGCAGGGCATGCTGACCCATTCCTAGGTCTTTTACTAATCCTACCACCAATCTTCTCAGCTTTGGGAATCCTCCCGCAGGTGATGATTGCAACAGTAAAACATGAAGAACATAGTACAGTTGTGTACACTTATCATAAATGTAGATGTTCGAGTGTATTCACTGTTGGTCCTGGTTCCCACCCTCATTCCCCCTTATATCTTCTTTCCTCAGGGAGACATAAGCTTCTAACGGTAGCTTTTATCCACCAGGACCACCTTTCCATATTTACTTGGGCCTCTGACTGGTTAGGGGAAGAAAAACTGATGTAATGGTGTCGGCTGCCTTCCTTTATAGCACTGAATACCTCATGTCAGGCAGCAAGCAACAGCAGCCAACACAGAAAAACAGTGACTCTGGTATTCGGGCTGGCTGAGGGCTACCACAGCAGGGATAACCCTCAGGTGATGACTGCAACAGTGAATACACTCAAACATCTACATTTATGGTAAATGTACACAACTGTACTTTTATCTGATCAGGAAAAAAAGAACAGTTCTTTTGAAGGGACACAGAGATGATGTTTTACATACAATGTTCTAGCATAATACAATTTTTTTTCTCCTATGATAGTAATAATATGATAAGTATATTATGTCAGAGTAAATAAACACTAAAGCAATAATAACATGCAAAACATACAAATAAATTTTAAATGGTTTGCTAAGGTACTACAGAAGCAATGAAAAAAGGAAGATGGTTTGGATGCAGTTTACAGTAAAAACATAGCAAATGATTTATGTAACTAGCTTTATATTTTAAATATTTGCATGGAAACTTAAACCTTTTTTCAGATTCCTTGCTGTTTAGCAACCATGTATCCTGGGTCTTTAATATCCTTTTGTATTATCACGAGAACAGACAGATGGCACCAGAGTTTAGCATCTCACCTGGAGACACCTTGCAGGCATGTAGCACAGAGGCCGGATAACAGTTTCATGCACACCACAAAGGAATGCATTAAAATCATTTAATGCATGTCAGTTCAGAGTATTACTTACCTGTCACCCCAGGCACTCTTTGTGATCAGTGAGAGCTAACAAATTACAAAGCATTAATGATGTAAAACACATACAGAGCCAAATCCCACAGAAATGTCTGTCGCACATTTGACACTTTTGAGGCAGTGATACGAAATGAAGGTGGAAACATCAGTCTACTTTTTAGTTTTGTGGATATACAATAGAGATACAATGTTAGCTGCTGCCTCTAGGGTTGAACTCAGAGTCTGTAGACCTATCAGGTAGGTGGCTGTGCATTTTAGCCCAGGGAGGTACAATACCAGCAAGAGACAATATTTGTTTGTTTAACATTTGTTGACCGGGAAAGTCTGACTAGAACAGAGCCTTTATCAGTGAAGGCCCGGGACAAAACACTCCACTTGCATGTCTTTGGAATGTGAGAAGAAAGTGGAGTATCCGGAAGGAACCCATGCGAATGCAGGGAGGACATGCAGGCTCCACACAGAAGGCACCCAGCTGAAAATCAAACCGGAGAACCGACAATATTAACCACTGCACCATCCATGTCATTACCTGCCTCATCATTTAGGTAGCTTGCATGAACAAGTTACAGAGTTCAGTCCTTTCAGGCATCCACTGACTCCAGTGCTGTCCTTCTCCAGTTGATTGGACTGTCTGGTAACAAATACGGAATGTTATTTGGCATGAAAGAAAATGAGAACTTTAAGTATATCTGGGATTTACATTTTAATTGTAAAGACAAGGCAATTGGGTTCAATTCATTCAGACAGAAAGCAATATGGTTGGGGAAAAAAACTGCTAGCCAGATGACCTCTTAGACAATGGGATAACTGAGCTATATAGTGGTTATGAGGGTAAGGTTTTACAGAGACGTTTTAAAGCAATATGTTCAGAAGATTACAAAAATAGTGTAAAATGTCTTAAGTTTGCCACCTGATAAACCTGTGAGTATCAAACATAGAGAAAGGTCACCCCCAAGAATTCAGTTTGCCATTTGCATAAAATCAAAAACAGTGCTAAAAAATAGTTCAAAGTAACTATCTCAAAAGCTGTTTAATGATACAGGAAACAAAAGATGCACAGCTGTCCTCCAAAAATCAGGAAAGATTAATTAAAACAATGAATTGTGGATGACTTGCTCTTTTCATTGGAGAGGGGTGGGATTTTCAGCTGTTCTGCAGTAGCACCCCAAGTGAAAATTGGAGAATTTACATTGGGGGTTTCCAGTATTTAAAAGAAGACCATGACTCTGAATGTTGCAGTAGGGCTGGAGCAGAAACATGAAATGACCAATCAGTGCTGTCTTGTACATGGTGACCTAGAAGGTTGCCTGGAGGAAAAACAGTATGACAGAAACCAGGGCTATGTCATTAACCATATCCTAGACAATGGAACAACTGGATTGTACAGACACCTGGGGGCATAGTCATTGAGGTTGGCAGACACACACCAAAACTACAAGGAAAATAGTATAAGCATATAAACTTATAATAATAAAAGAAATAAGTGTCAATGGTTGGGATGCTTAAGATATGATCTGTACTGTTTCCAGAGTCTGCTTTAAATATTCTGCCAGGAAGATATGCCATTTTTTTATGTACAGAAATGACAGTGTCTTATTAACAGAATGATCTTGACTGAAGCTATTAATGCCTCAAGCATACCTCTCAACTGTCCAGATTTTTTCTTCATATTTTTGGTCTATTCCTCATAAAATTTTGGTTTTCTGGGAAAATAATTGAGGATTGAATCAAAACATAATGACAGACATTTGAGTTTCAGACTTCGTACTCTTAAGAAAAATTCATGCTAATGTAAAATCTGCTATTCTATCACCTTTCAAAGCTTATAAGAACAATATTTAAAAATTGTCCATATTTTTGGGTCTTTGTCCCTTCTTGCTCTTAGAGGTTGAAAGGTATGGGTTTTAGGTAAACTTGGAATGCGTGCTTGGAAATTCTAGGATAGAAATGACATGCTGTTTTTTATGCATAGAAACATTTCTTTTTATTAATTGATATATTTATTTACTTAATTATTTCATTACAACAGAAGTAATGGCATTGATGTTACCTTTTAAGAATAAATTAAAAAAAATCAGCAACTACAGAAGTGATATGAAAAAGTTTGTTTGACAAGTACAACTAACATCAACTTTGGCTGTGCTGAACAGTTTTATATCGAGCATATTTGTGGTGAATTTGGTTTTCTGTGAAGATTTCAATCGTGTGACTAGGAAAGTAATGGATTTCATTTTAGTTCATTGTAATCTGAATTGGAACTACAGTTCAAATGTACAGTAAGCAGCAGACGGTGTTGCTGACAAGGTGTAGGAATACATTTTATTTGTGTACAACAGTAATGAGGTGTAAGAGGAGTGAAACAATGTGCTAAAATGCTGATTTCATTTTACAATGATATTTATTTATTTGTTCACCAGGTAAGTGGGCTGGTCTATTGACCCTTTTCCGCCAAAACATGTGCTCAAAAAGCCGAAAATGCATCAGTCTTTCAAATTAGTACATACCAAGATTCAGACCATAATGGTAAGACTGAATGCAGATAGGGTAATATTAAAAGATTAAAAGATGCAGACGGGGAGCACTGAGAAAAAATATATACAAAATGCAAGCTAAGATATACATAAGATACATAACTCCTATACATAAAATATTTGTGTATAAGATGCCACATTAAGAGGCTGAGAACAGTTTATTAAATATATTCACTTATTTCTTTGCTATCCAGGTTAGTCCTACTAGGCTAGTAGCCTCTTTTCACAGGAGAGTTGAGGTGGTATTTATACTATTAGGGCAATTTAGGTAGGGCATCTGGGTACTTCCCTTACTCGTTCGGAGAGTGCTTGTTCCATTCTTAGCCCTGTGGTGGTTGGGAGAAGAGCACAAAAGGCAATCCATAATAATGGATAGCACAGAGGTGAGCTTTGTTGCAATGTTTGAAACTCTACAAGATTCCGAGGAGCTGTTTCTGCAAAACTTGCTTGTTTTGTCGGAAGCAAACAGTCAAGACAATGCTAGATTTGTTATTACAACCACCAGTAGGGAGGGTGGTCAGATGATATTTTGGGTGAATTGTTGTTGTTGCAGAGTGAGCCAGAGAGTAGAAAAAATGTTTCATTGGGTAAAATTGTGGACAAAATTCAATCAGAGGAATCAGAAGCTATTTTGAAATAAGATTCCCAGAAAAAGAAACCATATACAGAGATTGTTAAAGAAATTTCAGGGAAAGTGATGAGAGATAAACAGAGGAAAGAAAGTGTCAACAATCAAAGGAAATTCATGCTGAAAATTCACAGCAAAGAAGAAAAAGGAATGGACAAGTATGTCATTTGGGATAATGTAATGGCCCCATTGGGAGTGAAGGTTCAGGAGGTAAGAGCTTTTATTCTTATTCATAAAGACATTTTGTGACATTATTTTTTAAATCAATTCTGTTCTAGAATGTTTTTTGGGAGATACGAGAAGAAAAAGAAATGTAATCCATGGAATTATTATATGGTTAAAGCATTTAGGAGAGAAACAAACAAAAAATACATGTTCAAATTCAAAGTGAAGTTGAAAAAGAGACTTTAGAGAGACATTTAAGCAAACTTTGTAAAAAAGTTATGGATATTAGCAAAGTGTGTGATAAGAGAGGATTATGGACTGGGAGAAGGGAATGTCATATTGTACTGAAAATGGAGAAAGAAAAAAATGTTCATATCCCTATTGATAAATGCAGAGGGTAACAGAGGTGTAAAATATTGGGGACAACTGAAAACATGCTTTTTCTATGGAATAGTTTATCATTCGATATGTAACTGTGATGAGTGAAATGTTATATTTGTGGGGAAATGGGTCATGATGCAAAAAAGTATGAACTGAAATGTTATAAATGTAACAAAACTGGGTATTTCTGAATGGATTGTAATCTAGAGAAAAGGTTGAAGAAGAAGAAAAAAGTGTGGACAGTATACAAACAAAAGAAACAGCAATAAAAGCTAAAGGAAGCAAAATCAAACAAAAGGTTCTGAAATAAGTTATGACGAACATATACATTGGAAATAGTGGAAGATAAAATCTATTGGCAAAATAGTAAGAGACAGAAAAAGAGAGTTTAAAGGGATAAGTGCAAAAGAGAAAAAGAAATGGAATGTAAATGTGATAAATGCTTTAGATTTACAAAATTTCTGGTAAGCTACAACATAGATGGGTCTATATTAGAACATCAAAGTTTCAAAATATCTAATATCGACCCCTATTCAGTGAACGCTGACAACATCGAACATGCAGAACAGCGAATTTTTCCCTAGGAAAAAAAATTTGCTGTTCTAAAACACATACACACAACACAAGCACACCAAACACACAGCAATCCACACACATACACATAAAATCTTTCATCTAACCATACACTAAACTGTAAATACACCACTAACTATCCACTTACCTTAACCCAATCCCTAACCCTAAGGTCCATCACTATTGTACACTCACCTCACCTGCGCCCTAACCCTAACTCACCTACCCTGCCCTAACCCTCACGTCCACACAATCGCACACTTACCTGACCCGCGCCCTAACCCTAACTCACCTAACCCGTGCCCAATCGCATACTTACCTGAACCCAAACCGTAACTTTCCACCACAGCGTTGAAAATAGCAAAGTGACAGAAACGTACAACTGAATTCTTTCCCTAGGAAAAAATTTGGTTTTCTGTAGCTTCACTATTTTCAGCGTTCACTGAATAGGGGTCGATATCAGAATATCTGAAGTTTTGAAACTTCGATGTTCTAATATAGACCCAACATAGACATAATGACAGCTTTGTAGTGCTTTCAGTAAATGTAAATAATATCAAAACTATAAGTAAATGAATAGGCATCCTAAACTGGTGCAGTAAGTGTGATATTGATGTAATAATATTGGAAGATGCAAGATTTTTGACAGAAGAAGAGAGATTACAAACAAAGAAACTTTGCGGAGGAGATATCATATGGAACCTAGAAAAGGAGCTACGTTCAGGCATTTGAACATAACGTTGGTAGTCATGGGAAGATTATTGTAGATCTCAAAGGGCATAATGAACTAGATAGAATTATAACATCGTATGCCTATGTCACAAGTAAGGAAAGGGATATTTAATAACATTTTGAATTATGTAGTAATTAATATGAATATAATAATAATGTGAGATTTTAAATGTGATTTGAGAGGGAAAAAGACCAGAAATAATGTTAAGAATTTTTTTTAAGTTATAAAATGTGGCAACTTAAAGATTTGGAATAATAATTTGTGGACATACAGTTGAGGTATATATAAGACAAAATAGATTATTTTATTATATCACAACATTTAAATATAGTTACTGGAGAAACATTTGTAACAGGCATTTTAGATCACTCAGCCATATGAGTAGATATACAAAAATAAAGAATATATCATATTGGGAAAAGGAATAAAAAGAATAAATGAGAAATTATGAATTATGGGATGAAAATGAAAAAAAAAATAAGTATGCTTTTATGGAAAGATCACATTTTCACTACAGTATGTTATAAAAACTGGTCTGAGTGGTGGCTAGAAAAAAATATATAAAAAATGTTTTTTAGAATGGCAGTCAGATGTAAGATAAGTGGAAAAAATGGTATCACTAACTCAGGCTGATGGGGTCTCGGTTTAACATCTCATCCAAAAGATGACACACACAGGAGTGCAGCAACCCCCTTATGCTGCACTGCATTGTCAACAATCGAGATACTTTGTATGGGAATACAACCCACAGCCTTCTGTACCAAAGGCAAGATTCCTACCTGTTGTGCCATGGACACTGCTTTAGTCATGATATGACATGGATCTTTCTGTTTCATTCCTTGTTACAGGATCTGATTTTCCTGTTAATCACATTCTGTCAACCCCATAATAAAATACAGTATATCCTATTTAAAGATTTAGTACAAGTGCTCCAGCAACCCAGATTAAGAAAACAGAAACTTAAGTATATCAGCAGTTAAAGGAAGTATATGCAATTCCCATAGTTTTACTAAACTGTAATGTTTTATTTTTATTTTGCTTAATGGCTTTAACAGCCTTGAAATACATTAACATGTGAATTGTCCTTTTTCTTTAGCAGTAGCATTGGCTGCAAGTTCAGTAGTACAGATGGTTTCAGCAGCTTATCTAGTGGCAGTCTTATATACTCGCTACGCGGAAAAATATTTTTGCAGGCTGCAAATCTACTTAGCAGAGCAAAGATAATTTTATTCAGAAGGATGGGAAGCAGACAACGTTTGAGACTGGGTGGAAGGGGCAATATTGCAAGCCCTAAGCAGCTATGTTCCCATGTGTGTGATGGCAGTGGGGAGATGTACTGACAAATTTAATAGTCAGACTTCATTTCATCTTACAGTGTATCCAGTTTTGTCCACAGGTAGTGCATCTGTGTTATCCCTTCTTTAGTCTAGTGCCTAATGAATGTGGTTTGTACTGTACTAGCCCTGAGTAGCATCCTGCCATCTCCCAGAATGATACTGCAGTACAAGGACAAAATGATTGACTTCAACAATTGGCTAAGCTTCTGGTGTCATTTTAAGGGGATTCAGTATCTCTCTGCCTGGGATGACATGGTCGACAGACCACGATGCTTTGCCAGAGATGGAATACACCTGTCACCCCTGGGATTCTGGATACTGGCAAAGGCTCTTGCCACCCCTATAGTGCCTTTTTTAGGCAAGGTTCAAATGACAAATTCACCACCATAACAGGAACAGGCAAGCAAAAACTGAGGGTAATGCTACTCAATGCTAGAAGTCTAAATCTCAAAATGCACTCACTCGAGGCACTCCTTAAAATGGAGAACATCGATGTCTGTGCAGTGACTGAGACCTGGTTCAGGCCTCCAGAGAGCACCCCTGCATTACCAGGCTATAACTCATACCACACTTTTTGGCCATCTAACCTGGACCGAAACACCAAAGGCGGAGGTGTGTCCATATTCATTAAGGATATCCGCTCCTCTAGGCTAGTTGCTCAGCATAATGCTGCCGAGGTTATTCAAGTGCAACTAATTCTGAGCAAAACTGCAATCCAAATTGTAGCTTGCTACAGATCCTCCACCATGCCCCAGGATTCCCACTCCTCTTTTCTTGATATACTGGAAAATATTAGGGTTCAAGCAAACACCCTAATATTGGGCGATTTCAACTACCCCACCATTAACTGGGAAAACTTCTCATGTACCAACTCCTTCACTCAGCGCTTTCTGGAATTCATAAATTCCAATGCCCTGGATCAACTTATCCACACCCCCACCAGGGGCAACAATATCCTTGACCTATTCATTACCAGCATGAGTGACCGGTGTTCCACACCTAAAGTCAACTCCTCATTGGTCAGATCTAACCATAAGCTAATCACCCTAGATAGGCACATCCCACCCCCACCCCCCATTAAGGAAACCATGGTAAAAAATTTTTCCAAAGCCAACTTCATGCATCTTAAGACAGAAGTGGTGAACTTCATGACACCCATGCAGATGGACAACACAGTTACAACTGCTGAATCCTACACAAATGCACTCTATAAGCACTTACACGAGTGCATGGATCTTGCTATCCCACACAGAACCAAGACGCTATTCTCCAAAAAAAGGAAGCCAATTTGGTGGTCCCCTGCCATAAACAAACTCTACAACAGAAGGAAGAAATTGTTCCAAAAGAGAGTAAAATCCCATGAGTGGAGGTGCTCCCTGGTCAGCCTAAGCAAGAAGCTGAGATCCCTTATAAGATCCTCCAAAGCAAGTTATGAAAATAAGACTGCCACTGATTCTAAGGACAACCACAACGCATTCTATAGCTACATCAAGAATCTCAATGGCAACACCCAGATCTGCTCTGAGTTACAGCACAATGGCACAAAAATTACAGAACCAACTGATATTGCCAACATCCTGGCAGATAGGTTCAGTGCTAACTTTACCCCCCCCTCACCCCCTAAAGGGCCCATATATATATATATATACAGGAAAAATGCAGAGTCCCTGTAATCACAACTTCACAGGTAAAAGTAGCACTCTCTAAAGCCAAAAACACAGCATCCATGGGACCGGGCAACATCCCAGGCTGCGTTTTACATTAACTTCAGAACAAACTGGCTCCCCACCTAAGCACCATGTTCAATCATAGCTTCACATCAGGCTTTGTGTACACTGAATGGCACATAGCAACAGTTATCCCACTCCACAAAGGGGAAGCCACCACTGATCCTGGGAACTATCGTCCTATTAGCCTGACGAGCCTCGTCTGCAAGGCCATGGAATGTATCATCATGGAATTCATAAACAAAGACACTGGTAACCTCCAAACTCTGGACCCCACCCATTTCAGGTTTGTGAAAGGCAGATCTTGCCTCCTGAACCTGGTCGACTTCTTTGAGGCAGTCACCAAAGCTGTAGACGAGCGTAAGGTGGTTCACACAGCCTATCTTGACCTCACCAAGGCTTTCAACACCATCCCCCATTCTGGAATTATAGCTAAAATCACTAAACTAGGTATAAATCCCTATGTCACATGATGGGTTGCTAATTGGCTCACTGACAGAACCCACACTGTAAAAGTTGCAGACTTCAAATCTGACTTCAAACCAGTGACGAGTGGAATACCACAGGGTTCAGTCCTGGGACCTCTCCTGTTTGGTATCTACTTCTCTGAAGTACAGGCTAACACAGAAGGCCTCTGGCTAATGACGTTTGTAGATGACTGCAAACTAGGAGCTATAGTCAAGTCCCCAAATGATGTGGACATCCTACAGAAGGGCCTCACTGAGACAGATGCCTGGTGTCAGAGCCATGGCCTCAAGCTCAATGCCAAAAAGTGCATTGTTATCCCCTTTGGTAAAAACTCGGTACCCATGAACTACCACATAGGCGGTAGTCTTCTTAACACCGAATGTGTGATAAGAGACTTTGGGACCCAGGTGGACAGTAGTCTCTCCTTTGATAATCACATCACCACAGTAGTCAGAAAATCCTTCTACGTGGCACACCTCATCACAAAAGGTTTCTCATCCAGGAAAAAATAGGTCATTGTTCCCCTCTACTCATCACTCATTAGACCCATTATAGAGTACACCGCCCCTTTTGGAATGTACCTCACAAGACATCTGCAGCAGCTGGAAAGGCCACAGAAGTACCTCACAAAAGAGAATTACTGGCCTCAAACAGATGCCCTACACTGACCGCCTCAAAAAACTCCAGCTTTACTCCGTAGCATATTGCCTACTCCAAGGTGATCTCTGCCTAACATATAAAGCTATGTCAAACCCAGAGCTGTTGGACATGCTACACCTAAAGAAATCCCAATCCCTCCGAGCTACATGCTCTAGGGACCTAAACCTTGTCGCCACAATAAATAGAACATGCTGGAGGATTAGATTCCTGTCCCAGAGACTTCTCATACTCTGGAACAAGCTACCCATCTATGTCAAGCAAAGTTTCTCATTAACACTCTTCAAGAAAAATCTTGATGAGTGGATGGGAAATAGGAAATACACCCCAGGGATCACTTCTGTGGCTCTGCTCGACAGGAAATTAACTTTATTGGGTTGGTGTAAGCCAGGGAACTTTGTTGGCTAGGCTTACTTAGGCCCTTGGGCCGATAGCCTAGTACCTACCAATGAGCCTATGAACCTACTATACCAGTTCAAAGGCAACACAACTGAAGGTCTTAAACCACCTAGGCTGTATCTTCCTTTACTCTTTTCTACCTTACATCCCTGTACCTAACCAGACACCTCCTAACTACTAATTGTCCCAGCCTATTTAATGTTCACAAACATAAATTAATCTGTGTACCCCTAAAACATCACAGCATGCTATTCTGAATGTTTTTCATTGCAGACAAGATTCAGTATTGAATCTTTTTTTCATTAGTCTCCGTACTATAAATTCATTCCATAAACTTTTACTAGTGAAGTACAATACTTACCCCAAGCTTCAGCGGAAACATACAGAAAACTTCTTTCTTCACAGAGCCATTAGCTCCAAACTGCACTACGCTATATATGAACTGCTGCAGTAACCATCTACTAGCATTCATGCCCTTCACAATGGATACAGTTCTCTACTTACAAACAAAAAGTCTGTAAATAATAATAAAATGTATTGTATTTCCTTAAACTTCTGTCATTCTGCCACCTTAGATGCAAGTTTTAACACTGGCACAGCATACATTACACTTAAGTCCATTTTACTTTAATACATATGGCTTTATTGCCCATGAATAGCTTGTCCTGGTTTTAATGTATGGCTTTCTTACCCTGAGCTACTTTTTTAAACCTTCTATGCTCTGCTGTCTTGTTGAGTTACTCAAATTATTTTTGCCAAACGTTCCACACTGCTTTTAAACATTTCCTTACCTGCATCGTCAGTGA
This sequence comes from Protopterus annectens, assembly GCF_019279795.1. Classification (NCBI taxonomy): domain Eukaryota; kingdom Metazoa; phylum Chordata; order Ceratodontiformes; family Protopteridae; genus Protopterus; species Protopterus annectens. Next base: position 909,984,114 of record NC_056739.1, on the reverse strand, counting down.
TTATTTTTCTTGGACTAATATCTCCATCTGTCAGGGGTTCCTATCACACTCTGTCCACCCTCACTATGCTCAGGCTTACTACACTCCCCTACCTCACTGTCCATTCTCTTCCACCCCTCTTTATCTAAATTTATACTGAACATATCCACTCCCCTTCCTCATGCCTAGCCCCTCCCCTTCCTACTAATCTCACCAATCCTTGCTACTACCTCATTATTCAACAGCCTTCATACAACCTCTTTACAATCTTATCTCGCCTTCCCTCCACACTCATCCTTCTTTACTTTGTCACTTAATTTACTCTTGTCTGTTGTTCTAACTTTACAAGCTATACTTTTATTCCCCCTATTTCCCCTACTACAATATTCACTTCTTCATCCTCATCAAGTCCTTCTTCAATGCTACCCTTCCTTTCATAATACTGACAGAAAACATAACACCCACAAACCTTTTATTATACACATCACCCACTTAATTATTTTCCTAATACTTCCTTTAATTAACAATTTCAACCTAGCACACCACGATATATTCTATATTTCTTTAACTGACTATACTTTTTAAAATCTCAACCTTTTTTCTTCTCCATAATAAGGGACAACCCTACCTGGAATCTCCAGCAAACCATTTTTAGTTATCTACCCCCCCCCCATCATTCCTCCCTTCTCCTTTAACATCTTTTTATTTTTATTCAATTATAATCTCCCCTTAACTACTCCATATTACTCTCTCTCTACCATGTTATCTTTCTCATCTTCACATCTCTACTATTCATCTTCTGCCACCTTACAACCTACCATGGTACTGTCACACTTTATTCACACTCACACACTACCAGCCATCCTACCTATACTTAGGCTAAACCCTCCATCATATCTATGTCCTCAAAATTTATTTAAAGTCCAACCTATTCACCTTTTCAAATTCAAAACATCCCTAAACATTCTCTTCACTCTGACATAACCTGGAATAAACTCATTTACTTTATTAAAACAACTAACTAATCCTAATCCTCCCCTCTTTAAAATAACTATTTATGGTGACATTCATCCTAGCCCTGGCTCTCAGCCTCATCCATTCCACCATCCTCTGCCCCAACTTCTATACTTTCCTTTACTTCCATTAAATTTACATATAAAAGATTCTGAAATTCTATCCCCTGGCTAAGTTTAATTTGATGTGACAGACTACACAAAAAAGAGGGAAGTGTTGCAGCTGTATATAATAACTAGGTATGTCTAAGTTTCTCACGACTCAGGGCTAGCATACCAACCTTCCAAAATGTAGAACAACTTCTCTCTCTTCTCAATGTTAATAAACATAAAAAGTTTTGTATAGTTGCTCTCCACATGCCACCAAGTAATAATAATAACTTATTATATGAAATTCTTTCCTGGATAACTACAAATACCTTAAGCTCACTGCAGACGCTATAGTATGCCCAGTCTCAATTCTCATTAAGAGATCTATTCAAGACTCCAATGCCCCTGGCCTGTGGAAAAAAATCTTCATTATTCCCCTCCATAAAGGGATGTAACTACTCTGAAATCTCTAAATTTAGACCAATCGCCATCTTGTCCCCAATTACTAAGATCCTGGAAAAATGTATTCATAAGTAACTCTTTCAGAACCAGTTGCAAAGTGATTTCCTTACCCCAACACAACATGTTTTCTGACCAGGCCATAGCAACACTACAGCTCTCCTCAACCTTAAATTAATAAGGTTATAGACCAAATAAAATTTCTCTCATGTTTTTCTAGATCTTTCAAAAGTCTTTGAGACAGAGTCACATGAGAAACATTTGACTCAAATGTCCTCTCTGGGCCTTCCCAAACCAACTCGTTTGTGGTTGTCTAACTACCTATCTGAAATATATCAATCTATCAAATGTCCCTTCCTTCTCTCTTTTTCTCCTAGTTAAAATATGTTTCTCAAGGCTCTATTCTTATTCCACTGCTCTTTAACATTTTCATCAATAACCTATATACCTCCTCTCAACAAGCTTACCATATTCAGTATACAGATGACTCCGCTCTCATCTGCTCATCTCACAACCCACTACAAACACAATCCAAGACACAGAATGCCTTCAACCCAGTTAAACTGTGGCTATGTCAAAACTAACTTTTCCTTAAATCCCCAAATGACTAAACTACTATTATTTTTTCCAAAGCCCCATACTAATGCTAAAAGTAACTTCCACATTACCTCTTTACAGCTATTGAAGTAGTTACCCATACCAAATTGCTTGGAGTCACCTGAGATGACATCTTTGAAGTTTGATCTTCACATACATAATTGTATAAAAATAACTTGTCAAAAGGTAGCCCTACTATATAGAGCAAACAATTCCTTAATCCTTCTAGTAGAATCATCCTAGCTAACACTTATCTTTTACTCTTTGTTCTCTATTGTGCATCCATTTTGACTAACATGCAGATCTCTCTTAAATCACAACTGGAGTAATGCTGTAATAAAACAGCTAAGTTTGTAGCTTACCTGCCACACAAAGCTCATCACTGCTCAGCATTACGTTCTCTCAGCTGGTTAGAACTCCCACAAACGTCTTCTGACCCATAAATACTATATAAACCCTCTTCCTACCCTTCTGTTTCCTCAGTACTTCATCGCTATCTCCCAAATTACCCTATTTGCTCTCAAGAGAAAAAACTGATTGAAATCTATAAACCAAAAATACTATGGAGCAAAATTTGTACTCATACTGCAAATCCAAACTGTGGAACTCGATCCCAAATTCAGTCAAAACAATATCTAGCCTCCATGTATCTCATACTGCAAATCCAAACTGTGGAACTCGATCCCAAATTCAGTCAAAACAATATCTAGCCTCCATGTATCTCATACTGCATATCCAAACTGTGGAACTCAATCCCAAATTCAATCAAAACAATATCTAGCCTCCATGTATCTCATACTGCATATCCAAACTGTGGAACTCGATCCCAAATTCAGTCAAAACAATATCTAGCCTCCATGTATCTCATACTGCATATCCAAACTGTGGAACTCGATCCCAAATTCAGTCAAAACAATATCTAGCCTCCATGTATCTCATACTGCATATCCAAACTGTGGAACTCGATCCCAAATTCAGTCAAAACAATATCTAGCCTCCATGTATCTCATACTGCATATCCAAACTGTGGAACTCGATCTCAAATTCAGTCAAAACAATATCTAGCCTCCATGTATCTCATACTGCATATTCAAACTGTGGAACGCGATCCCAAATTCAGTCAAAACAATATCTAGCCTCCATGTATCTCATACTGCATATTCAAACTGTGGAACTCGATCCCAAATTCAGTCAAAACAATATCTAGCCTCCATCACTAACTCATGCTGAAGTATGCATCTCCCCTCTATAATACTTTTGTATACACTAATTGTTATACTTAATTATCATATTTTATTTATTTTTATTTTTATATTACTGGTATCGCCTCATGATTTATTGTGTTCCAGGTATTCCACTATCCAATTGTATGTATATATACCTTTTTTAATTACATTTGCACCACTGTTTTATTTGGTGTTATTTAATACTCTGGAACTTTTCTCCACAGGTTCCCACTGAAAATATTACCCAGTCAGACTTTTTCTGTAAACACATTTCAATAAACAAATAATAAATATTTTATTTTTGTCCAACAGAGAAAGAGACTAGTATTATATGTGGCTGGCTGACTGACCTCGTCGCTGGTCAAAATTATACTATAAATGTACATGTGATATAAGACTACATAGACAAAGCTGCAGTAATGAAAGGTGGGAATTATTTCACAGAGGAGCTGACAGTGAAGATGATGCCAAATAAAATGGCTGTGGCACAACAAGAAATACTTTGTTTTGTAGACCAGCAGCTATCTGAAAAGAAGGAATTTTCTCTTTTATACATGAAAGGTGAAGAGCCTAAATGGGACATCATGGTGGTTCAGTGGTCAAGACTTTTGCCTCATGACTCTGGAGTCTTAGGTTTGATCATTAACTCTGGTCACTGTCTGTGTCACTGGTATGCCTGCGTGCATTTTCTTGGATGCTCTAATTTCTGTACAGATGATATGTTCTTCTCATGTCTGCTTGTATTCTCTTATGTATTCTGATTTCCTCACACCTTCCCAAAACAAGCTGGTGGACTGGTTATTCTACAGTGTCCATTTATATTACATTTTACCCTACCTTATGGTTGTCTATTATAGGTTGTCCATTTATATTTTACTTACCCTTGACCTTGTCCCAAGTCATGACTGCAAAGAATCAGAGGGACCAGTTCACGTAGCTAGTTAAATAAACAAACAAATTGAATTTCAAGGGTTTCTTGACTGATGGGTTGATTGGCAGAGACCACTGCAGAACATAATAATCTGCAGACAAGATGACAAAAATATGCCCATAGCATAGAAGGACATTAGCTGCAATCACATTAAAGTTCCTAATGAAAAGATATCAGAAGTCACTTCTCTGTTGTTGTTTGTGGGCGAGTACAGCATGACACATGGGGCCTGATACCAAAAGACTCGGTCTCAGTCTAAGTGGCCGTCTCCAGTATAAGTCTGCCCCGATTCAGAAAGAACTGTCTTGGATGTGAGTGATTGACTTTGGTGTAACATCTACCTATAAGCAGGCTGAGACCAGGGGCTATATTCAAAAATGTAGTCTCAGAGTAAATGACTTACTCTGAGAGCAGGTCTTTTGGATTCTGGCCTCTGGTATTTTCTGCTTTTGTTGTCAGGCTGGCAAACAGCCAGGGAAGGTTTGTGGTATCAAAGATTATAGCTAAGTTGTACTATAAAGGCAGTTGGGTGGGTTTGACATAATGGTTAAGGTCTTCACCTCATAGACAGAAGATACAGTTTGGTTCTAAATTTGGGTTATTCGCTAGGCTTCAAATGGACCTTCACGGCAGGTAAACTAGTATTCACTTATGAACCTATGACAATGCTAATCCTTATCTGCTGTCAGTACGAACTGTGTACCAACCCAGATATTAATGTGGCTAGTATCTTACAAATCCCACAAAGTTCTTATGATAGATTGGTTTATTCTTCCCTGTTTTAAAACATTGGTAGTATTTGTAAGAGGTAAACCATTATACATGACACTCATCAAAATATTTATTCAGATTAATTTCTGTAATAAATGGGTACAACTCCTCATTTCAGTGTCTACACTGGGGGTCCTCACTCCAATCCAGGACAATATTGCCTCATTCCTCCATCACCTACAAAAAATGATACTAAGTAATAAGCGTGCTGCCATCTATAATATGCTCAAGTTATTGTTTTTCTGCTTCCTAGTTTCTAGTCATCATTTATCATATCTGTCATCACTCTCTCTTGAGCTGTCACAAAAGTTTTTTGAGATTCCTTCTTACAGTTTGTTTAGATAAAAGGAATTGCATTCTGAAGCATAGGCACAGGATGGGAATATGCACTGCATCATGGGAATTAGATTCCTAGAGGAGAAGAGCTAAGTTTATACAGCATGAGAGTTATGTTACAAGATATGAATGGGGTAAACTTTTGCTTTCACAGTATCTAGTGAAAGTGGTAGCTTCACAGGCAGCAGTCAGACAGAACAGCTAGAGTACATACCAGTAATTAGTAAAACATTTATTTCATGCATACCAACAAATAACACATTTGTACAACCGTAACCGGTCATCAAGTTACATAAAGTCATTGAATTTTAATTATAAGGAATGAATACAGATCCCCTTGTTACTGCAACACACTTATGTTAATAATGTCTGCTCATCTGTGTCTTAACTACTTTAACTTTTCTGACAGTAATGAGAGACCTGAATGTGGTATCTAAGTACCATAATGGCAATTCATTAGCTTTGCCCAACCTTGTTCCTCACCAAATGAAAAGTAACATCACTTAAATGTAGACGATTTAGGTTAATGGGACAAATCTGATGTTTATCATAATTATAGGCTGATGAGGCATAATAGAATTATGCTACATATTTTTTTCTTCTAACTTCTCCCTTCTACACATGTGCTAAACAATATTTCCAAATAACTTGGGCCTACTGATCAAATCTTTCTATAAAGGACCCCACTGGTAAAGACAATCCTCTTCCATATGAAGCGTCCTTCATCAGCAACGTATTATAACTAAATATGAAGGAAAAACACTGTCAATAAAGTATGAGACAAACTTTAATACCCTTATAAAATTTCCTGTCTTTTCCTGTTGAGGGTAGATAAGTAAGTGATGTTATTGTTTTACGCCCACATCTGCATACTTCCTACTTGTCATTTCTCTAAACTCTACCATAACACAACACTTCTTTAGGCAGCAAAAAACAAAAGTTTAAATGTCATCCACTTAACCAACTGGGATAAACATCATTGCCTAACCATTCAGACAGCTAAATGGTTTCCAGTTAAAACAAGAACCACTTGCCTACTAAATACCCTTAACTACACTCTACCAAATCAGTCTTACTGCCCACATTCCTAACAGACTAAAAACTACACCCTCCAAAGGAAAGGTGTCACCTTTTGAATGAGATTTGCTATAACGCTGGGGTTGTAAGTAGCATGGGGTTGCAGAGGTAAATGGTAGCTTTGGCCCTGCAAAAAAACAATTATTTTAAATTTGCATGCTCCATGGTTATGTCTTGGAGCCTGCATATTTAAAACAACAATATTTTAGAGAACAAGATGGCTGCAGTTCTGTAAACACTACTGTTCCTAACTCTCTCTCAAAAAACCTACAATAAACTCGTCATTCAGACAAGAGAAGAAGATTAAACAGTAGAAAAAAAATACTAAAAACATAACTTGAATACTACAGGGTAATGCCTGAATATCTTCAAAAACCTGATGGAACTATAAATAACCAAGATTAAACAGGATTGAAACAGGTACCCGGATGCCATGTGGTAATAGAGGCCTACATGAAACTCAGTGTAACAATGTCAAAGGAAGAAAATAACATGGAAACTACCACAACAAAAACCAAATATTCTCTCCTAGCCTCACCAGAGAAGGATACAACTTCAAAAAGGCAAAAGACAATAAAGCAAAATGAAAATCCAAAAACGGCTTCCAAAAATAGATCAGCTCAACCAGCTAATCTTGAAGACATTAAAACAGCCTTACTTCCTATTCAACAACCAATACAGGACTTAACATCCCAATTTAAAACTTTTGGTGAGACCTTTAACCAGATCATAACAAGACTAGAGAAAACAGAAGAAAAAATAGTAGAATCCGTAATAAAAATAAACAATATACAACAGAAAACAGACGTAAATCATAACGCTATTCAAGACATGCAAGCTAAACTAGTGGATCTTGAAGCCCGTTCTCGCAGAAATAACATCATCATTAGAGGAATCCCTGAATCTGTGACACAAAACAATTTAATAACATCCTTTAACCAAATCTTGAATCTCTTACTAGATGGCTCTTTTGAAATGCAACAAATAATCATAGAAAGAGCCCATCATGCCCTAAGAGAAGCTCAAGCATCCAAAAACCCCAGACCAGTATATATCAGAATAGTGAATTACCAGCATGTATCAAGCATCCTTCTAGGTGCAAAGAAAAAAGGCTGTCTTACTTGGAACAACAACAGAATTACCATTGCTCAAGATCTTCCCCTCCAAATACGCCAAACAAGACAAGCACTGTCCCCCTTCTGCAGATTCCTCATTAATAGGAACATAAAATTCCAAATGAAATGCCCCACACACACACACACACACACACACACACACACACACACACACACACACACACACACACACACACACACACACAAACACACACAAATCTTCTACTTTAAGGAAACAAAATACGCACTTATTTAAAAAAAAAAAGAGGCAAAAGAAATATTCCTGGCCATTTCTTAAAGAAATCCCGGAACTTTGAACAGGCTGGCGACAGGAAGATTCATCACAGCACTTTTACAGCCGAGATCATGATATTCATAGTAGAAGAAATCACTAACCGAGCCTATTCTCTCATAAAGGCCTACTTCAGCTAAATAGAAACCATGAGGTAAGTAGGCTAATGAAGAGAGTTTGAGGGACACAAAAAAACAAATATAGGTTGCCCTTCCGAACACTTTAAGAAGTGACACTTCCTTGTGTATCGGATATCAGCATCATGTCCCCGTTATGAAATGGTATCTTCGGCAAACAGCTAACCGGCACAGCAAGAGTGCTACTAATGCTTTTCTGCTTTTCTTTTATGCACTACTCAATAAATTGCTCAAATAGAAAAAAATAAAGGAAAAAGAATTGGGCAAGATAATGGAACGAATCGGCAGGACTTATGCATCAATCGGTCTGACGAGCAATACGGAAAGGTACTGTACAATCTGGGCAAATTCCACTCACTTAAAAAACTTACCTGTTCTTGGTATTGGGGAGTCCTCCTTATGCACAGTACAATGCTTTACAGCCTGGGCATATCTCCCCTGTAGTTTCTCATATGTTTATTAGTGGAAGGTGAAAAACTGAGCCTTTTGTGCTTAACTGTACATGATGTGATATTTTCTAATAATCTTGACCTATAAATTGCTTTAAATGCTAGCAGTATATAACTGCACCTTACCAAAGCCTGCCTATTTATATTGGATTATTTATATCTTGCTCCCCTGTATAACAGTTGAGTATCTTCAGGCTAAGTATTACCAGGGTGGCCTGCATGTTAAACACATCTGATTTCACTGCATTTACAGAAATCCATAACCATTTTTTGAACATAAACTCATGGATTCACATCAAAATTAGAAAGACAGCAGTCAGCATAATAAAAATCCTGTCAAGTGCAATCTTTATGCTCAGTCCAGAAGCTGCATTTAGAGAATCTTACATGTACCCTGTTATACAGAATTGTACTTTAAATGAGTTAATTCATGAAAAGAAATGCCTTGTTCTTACTTTTGGATTATATACATTAGTAGAGTTGCATGCTTGTAGCAGAAATAAAACAAAATGTAAGAACTAATATATAATTTATATATGTAGTAAATTATCCATTATCTTGAAGGATGAATGCTATAATACAAATTTCACATGGAATATATTCTTACAGAACTGATAGCGGTGAAATGCAGACTTTCAATGCTTAATTTAAATAATTTAAAGATACTTTCTCCACGTTGCCTGGTATAGTCTAGTGTGTGTGTAGTTTATGTAAAAATAGTTCAAGTGCACAATATAGGAATACATTTGTGCGTAACAGTATCTGAATAACTTACCTCTTATTCCTTGACATACTAAATTATAACTGGAATTGTCAGGCAATTAAGATACTAGCAATATTTCTGTAAATAGAACAGTGTTCTGCTAATATTTCTGCTTTAAAGCTGTAAATGTACTACTATACTTTGTACATTCTTAATGCATTTTCATCCCTTATTGTCAAGGTCACAGCTACAGTGAATTTTCCTACTCTTCTGGAGGAACTTTTATAGGTTCATAGGTAGGTACTAGGCTATTGGCCCTAGGGTCTATATAAGCCTAGCCAAACGGTACCCTGGTTTTTGCCAACCAAGAAAATTATTTTCCTTTGCCCCTGTCAAGCAGAGCCACAGAAGTAATCCCCGGAGTGAATTTCCTATCTCCCATCCAATCATCAAGATTTTTCTTAAACAGTGCTAATGAGGAGCTTTGTTTGATATAGATAAGTAGTTTGTTCCAGAGTATGGGAAGTCTCTGGGACAGGAATCTATCCCTCCAGCATGTTCTGTTTATTGTGGTGACAAGGTTTAGGTCCCTAGAGCATGTAGCTAGGAGGGATTGGGATTTCTTTAAGTGGATCATGTCCAACAGCTCTGGGTTTGACATAGCTTTGTATGTTAGGCAGAGATTGCCTCTGAGTAGGCAATATGCGACAGAGTAAAGCTGGAGTTTTTTGAGATGGTCTGCATAGGGCATCTGTTTGAGGCCAGAAATCATCTTTGTGGGGTATTTCTGTGGCCTTTCCAGTTGTTGTAGATGTCTTGTGAGGTACATACCAAAAAGGGCGGTGTACTCTATAATGGGTCTGAGTGATGACTAGAGGGGAACAGTGACCTATTTTTTCCTGGATGAGAAACCTTTTGTGATGAGGTGTGCCACATAGAAGGATTTCCTGACTACTGTGGTGATGTGATTATCAAAGGAGAGACTACTGTCCACCTGTGTCCCAAGGTCTCTTATCACACTTTCGGTGTTAAGTAGACTACTGCCTATGTGGTAGTTCATGGGTACAGAGTTTTTACCAAAAAGGATGACAATGCACTTTTTGGCATTGAACTTGAAGCCATGACTTTGACACCAGGCATCTGTCTCAGTGAGGCCCTTTTGTAGGATGTCCACATCGTTAGGAGTTTTGATTATGGCTCCTAGTTTGCAGTCATCTGCGAACTTTGTTAGCCAAAGACCTTCTGTGTTAGCCTGTACTTCAGAGAAGTAGATACCAAACAGGAGAGGACCTAGGAATGAACCCTGTGGTACTCCACTGGTCTGAAGTTGGATTTAGAGCCTGCTACTTTCACAGTGTGGGTTCTGTCAGTGAGCCAGCTGACAACCCATCTTGTGACATAGGGATTAATACCTAGTTTAGTGAGTTTATCTATAATTCCAGAGTGGGGGATGGTGCTGAAAGCCTTGGCGAGATCTAGATAGGTTATGTGAACCACCTTACCCTCATCTACGACTTTGGTGACTGCTTCAAAGAAGTCTATCAGGTTTAGGAGACATGATTTGCCTTTTACAAACCCGAACTGGGTAGGGTCCAGAGTCTGGAGATTACCAATGTCATTGTTTATAAGCTCCATGATGATACGTTCCATAGCCTTGCAGACCAGGCTCATCAGGCTAATGGGGTGGTAGTTCCCGGGGTCCGTGGTGGCTCCCACCTTTGTGGAGTATGATAACCATTGCTGTGCACCATTCAGTGGGCACATAGCCTGAGGTGAGGCTATGATTGAACATGGTACTTAAGTGGGGTGCCAGTTCGTTCTGTAGTTCATGTAGAACGCAGCCTGGGATGTTGTCAGGTCCCATGGATGCTGTGTCCTTGGCTTTGGAGAGTGTGTTTTTTAGCTGTGCAGCCATGATTACAGGAACTTTGCATTCTTCCGGTATAAAGATGGGCATTTTAGGGGATGAGAGAGGGGTAAAGTTAGCACTGACCCTATCTGCCAGGATGCTGGCAATATTAGTTGGCTCTATATATTTAGTGCCAATGTGCTGTAACTCAGAGCAGATCTGAGTGTTGCCATTGAGATTCTTGACATAGCTATAGAATGCTTTGTGGCTGTCTTTAGAATCAGTGGCAATTTTGTTTTCGTAACTAGCTTTTGAGGATTTTATGAGGGATCTCAGCTTCTTACTGAGGCTGACCATAGACTTCCTCCAATAATGGGATTTTACTATTTTTTGCAACAGTTTCTTTCTTCTGTTGTAGAGTTTGTTTATGGCAGGGGACCACCAGATTGACTTCCTTTTTTTGGAGGATTGCATCTTGGTTCTGTTAGGGATTGCATGATCCATGCACTCATATAAGTGCTTATAAAGTGCAATTGTATAGGATTCAGCAGTCGTACCTCTATTGTCCGTCAGCATGGGTGTCATGAAGTTTGCCACTTCTGTCTTAAGAAGCGTGAAATTGGCTTTGGAGAAATTTTTTACTGTGGTTTCCCTAAGGGGGGTGGGGGTGGATGTGGATATCTAGGGTGATTTGCTTGTGGTCGGATCTGACCAACGAGGAATTAACCTCTGGTGTTGCCCATGTTGGTAAGATTTAAAGGACAAGGGGCATGTATTTAACAAATTTTATTGGAACGTTTAACATTTTCTGGAGGGTGCTGTCTCTATTACTGGGAAGTTAATACTCGAGGATATACATAGACCTTGAACATCTGAGGAGTGATCAATAATGTGGACAATCAGAAGACACCCAGACACAGTTTATCTTGTAGCATGTTATGATGCTCTGATTACTGATAAATTTGGAAATTGTCAGCTACATGGGTGATCATTCTGAGTTAATCCTGTTAAAACTGGTTGATTTTGAGCTCACAGATCTATATTGGCCATAGTATCTGGCATGGCCACGGGAGACTCAGGGCTGAAGTTCAATAGAGATATTTCCTAGAAGTGGGCTCGCCCACTCAACAGGGATGCTGTTGGAGGCTCTGAGACTCTAATGCATAAATGGAACACAACAAACAAAATGATGGTGAATTATAGTTGCCTTAAACATTACTTATAGGAACCAATGCACTAGTTATGGTATATTAATAATAACATTGTTAGTTAATGCTTTGGGAAAGTTAAGATAAAGAAAGTTACATATTTAGCATTAAAGTTTGGAAAGAACTTAAGAAGCTTCGAAACCAGGATTACACCAGTAATTAAGGAATAAAACTGCATAGTAATGTATAGTAAATGTGTTACTTAAAATTAATGTCAGTTACTGTTTTATATAAGGGATAATGTGTAGTACTATGTACAGTTACTCAAAGTTAATTATCTCTGCTTTTAGAGAACTGAAATAGTGCTACTTTTGAAGAGTTAGGAAAGTTAGTAGAGGTTGTATAGTGAACTTCTTTGTTAGACTTTTTCTATTTTGATTTTTCTGAGGGGAAAGCTAGTCTGCTAATAAAACAAATAAAATATACCAAACACACTCCAATGATACAAAATAAATCAGTCAAACCATCCTTTCGTAGCTCTCCCTTCCTTCTTGGTCCAGGGAGATACTGGTTAGGCATAGTGGAGGGACGGGAAGGACTTTGTGTTACTCAACTAGTTTAAGTAATAAATGTCAAATCCACAGGGAAAAATGCAATACACAACACCAGTTAATGATTAGGCATTGGGACGAGATGAGAAGAGATAGGTGCTATTCACAGAGAACTAGTAATAAAAGATATACTAAATGTAAACTGCACACTACACTTCAAAAATACCTAAGGCTAATACAGAATTCTAGATAAATGTGGGAGATAGAATCATGGAACGTTAAAGGATTACAATCAAGGGAAAAGAGAAATCTATTGATACACCTTACTTTTAAGTCGAAAGCTAAAATAATTTTAATTCAAGAATCACACTTAACAGAACAATGGGCAAAAATCAGGGGAAAAAAAGTGAATAAGACAGATCATAGCATCTGGGGAAAAATCAAACAGCGCAGGGGTGGCAATATTAATGAAGAAAGAATTTTTGGATAAGATTATTAAAACCGATGCTGACAAAAACAGAAGATGGTGCTATATAACCTATATTAACTCTGCTATTCAAAAACCTTAGTCTTAATCCTAAATATATACACACCTTGTAGTAATCAACAACACTTTCTCATGTCTCTATACACTATTCTAACAGAGTTAAAGAATTATTATATAAATATAGGAGGGGACTGGAACTTATCAAAACCCAGAGACAGATAGATCAAACTCGAACAAATCATACAATAAACAAGCTACACTTGCACTTTAAGAACTTAAACAAGACTTCAAACTCTTTGATCCCTTTAAACACATTGATAAGGATACCAGGATAGGAAACATCACTTTCTACTCACACTGTCACAAAATGCGGTCAAGAATTGATTTTTTTTTAATCTCAGATATATTCCTGAACATTAATACAACAAGTTTTATATATATATATATATATATATATATATATATATATATATGTATGTATTTATCTTTCGCTTTTCCCAGTTTAGGGTCGCCACAGTGGAACTCCGGTCCGCTAATGATTGGCGGTGGATTTTTACGGTGCCGAGTTGCCAGCCTGATGCCCAACCTTCAAATAGGCATACCCATTCACGTACGCACCTACCTGCATGTCTTTATATATCACTCGACCACGGGGAGGACATGCAAACTCCACACGCTAGATTTTTCTTAGATCATTAAAAAAAATCACAGTAAGCATTTGCTGGGATGATAAACAAAACCAGACTAATAGAGGCTATAAGTGGTTCCTTAACCCTAATCTTTTATCAAAACAAGATGTAATAGTGGGTATCATCACATTGCTAAAAGTAGTAAAAACTAATATACCATTCCCCACCTCTCAGGTTACACTAGACATTGAATGGGCCTCTACTAAAACACAAATAAGAGGCTTCCTTATTAGCAAAGCAGCATATTATAAAAACTGTAGATGAAAGAAGAAATTCTATTGAAAGAAGGGATAAATAAATTAGAACTAGAACTACAGAAAGATTTTAAAGAACATACGGAAGAACTACTATTTAAAAAAACAAAGAGATCTATATCTAATGGAAGCAAAAAAAACTATCATTCTATGAAACAAGAAGCCTGGCCAATTACACTGAGGAAATACAAATTTCGTCCAAAGTTTTGGCTAGATTAATTTATCTCCACAAATCCAAACCTACTATAACAGAAATTAATTACTTAGACAAATCATATACTAGCAATAAGGAAATTATAAACATATTTGAGCAAATCTATACACAGATTTATGGACAGCAAACTTTACCAACTTCAGAAGATGATAGAACATCCTTCTTTCAAAAACTAATATTCCCTAAACTAGATAGCAAGCAACAAAAAATATTAACAGACCCAATTTCAATAAATGAAATAACTAATACAATACAGAAAATAAAACTACACAAAGCCCCTGGACCGGATGGACTCACATCTGAATTTTATAAAAGCTTTACCCCTTTAGTCGCTAAAATACGATACCATGTACTAAACTATATTATTAATAACAATACCAGTGATATTTACTTTAACGCTTCAAAAACAATTTTTATATTGAAAGAACACTCAGACCCTAAAGATCCTAGTAGTTATAGACCCATCTCTCTTCTAAACCTTGACATTTAAGTCCTCACATCAATACTAGCTAATAGGATCAAAAGTATTATAGAACACATCATTTCACCAGAACAATCTGGATTTACCCCACACAGACAGACCAGTGACAATACTCTAACCCTTGAAGCCTTAATATCAGTTGCATATCATAAGAAAATTCCCACATACACAATGGTAGTTGATGCACACAAAGCCTCTGACAGAGTAAATTTAAAATTTCTGCTATAAGCACTACTCTGTTTTAATTTCCCTAACAAGTTCATTCAAATAATTAAAATATTATATGACAAGCCCCATTCAAATCTATACATAAATAGAACCTTATCGAACAGAATGTGGATTAAAAATGGAACAAGACAAGGATGCCCTTTATCCCTGTTCCTTTTTAACCTATACCTTGAACCACTTTTCCTGTATATTAAACAACAAATATACCATAACCCCCATCAATATATAATCTAAAAAAATCTTCTTTATAGCTTTCGCTGATGACTTAAATATATACTTTACCCCAAGCTCTGATATAACCAAATTACTAAAGGCTATTGATATGTTTTTCTGATATATCCACCTACAAACTCAATTTAAATAAAACCATCATATTCCCTCTAAGCCCTCCTAAATTAATATCATTATTCACATTTTTGGATACGATTAAAATAAAACAATCAATGGAATATCTTGGAATCACATTTTACCAAAATCAAAAAATAATTTTATTAAGATAACATCCTGAATAAATGGCAAAACATAATGCAAGACTACAATAGATGAAATAACCTCAAATTACCCTTCCTATCCAAGGTAGCTATAACCAAGATGAATATTCTACCCAGAATAATATATACATTTATGACACCCCAAGTAATAGTGCATAATACTTTTTTTTTAATCAGTTACACACATTTTTCAGCTAAATTTATATGGGCACCTAAATCAACCAGAATTGCATACCAAAAACTATCACAACTGAAGCAAAAAAAGAGGACTGAACCTACCAGATTTAAAACTATATTTCAATATCATTAATAGCAGCAGAATAATAAAAATAGTGGAATATAATCTGAATTCCAACAAGCGGGCACCAATATGGTTAACATTATACTACAACCATATAAAATCACTAAATAGCAATCCTAGAGCACTTCCCTTCCTAAGCAAAAAAGAACTACTAGCTCACAAGATCATTGACCCATTAAAATACTTTATTACTAACGTACAAAACCTTTTTATGTCCATAAATCTGTGGTCAGCAATGGAAATATTACAACCTATACACTAGTATCCAAATTGAAGAATTAGTAACACAATTATAAACCTTAATAACTTTCCCTTACTAAAAAATATGAGAATACTGGACCTTTACCCTCAACGGGAATGCTCAATCACAGAGTTGAGGACACATCTCAATTTGCTTAAATCATATACAATCATTATTAGACAAATCAAAGACCTATGCTTTAAATACCTATGCATCAGTAACCTAAATAATCTAAATATAAATAACTGTGAGACTCTATGGAAAATAAGGCTAACCAGAGAGAAAATTATATCTAACGCATATAAAATGATGAATGAGATTAAATACTAAGATACCATACTCATCTCTAAATACTGGCTAAGAATTAACCCATCCATTACTGACCAACAAATGAGTCACTCTATTGAGTTAACTACTAAATCAGCTCCCCTAAGGAAATTAATATACACTCAACTCATGGTCTATAACAATGCATATTTTAACCTACATTACTCCATACATTTAACGCATCTATCTCACCAAATTGCCCACATTGTGATTTTCAAAAAGCAGACTTAATCCATATATTTGGAGTTGCAAATGTATATACAAATTATGGAATTCCCTAAAAATCCAACTGCAAAAGATAGGATATAAAAAGATAACATTTACATTGGAATTCACACTACTCCACATTCCCCCCACGAATATGGCCAGAAACCAAATAAACATATTTATAACAATATTTCTACTTGAAAAACTACACATAACATCTAAGTGGTTGGATAGACTAACCATCACATGGGGAGATTTCAAAAAGATGACTATTAAACATTTGTTAGCTCATAAACTGAGAATTGATAAAGGAAACAAAGGATCTAGGAACCTAGAAATCTGGGAAAAGGTTTTTAACATAATCTTAGCCTAATCAAGATTAATAACCCTCACTGACACACTTAATTTTGTACAGAGTTGTATAACTGACCCCACATTAGAACATATTGATGAAATGTAACAACAATGTAAATTTACAAGGACAATTGTATTTGTGGTTGAATGGCACATTTATATATATCTGTAAATAGTTATTATTGATATGTTTATTAATGTACAAAATGGTTATGGTTGTATCTGTTAAGAAATGTATCTTTAAAAGAAAATAAAATTTATTGAAAAAAAAACAATATTTTGAGTTACATATGTTTTTGTTAGTGTTTTGTGAGGCAATCTAGTGTGACTTCAATCAAATTACTTATGTAGTTTATTATAATGGTTAAGGTCTTTGCCTGCAAGGGTTTGATCCTGACCTCTGGTCAATGCCTGTGGGATATGCACATTCTCCCCATGTGTCTGTGGGATTTCTCTCAACTCCCAAGAACATGCTGAATGTTCCAAAAAACTGAATTGTGGGCAGCAGGACAGACCCAAGGAAGTACACATCAGGAGAACAATTGTGTAGACTATCCACTTTAGGCATCGACTGTGGTGTGCTATATCCTTCAGATAGGTGAACCTGTATCATAGACTGCATGCTATGTCAGGGCTAGCCACTTGATGGTATAAAAAACTGTCTAGGGATTTGGTCAAGTTTATTAATACTGCAAAAAAATGTGCATGGATAATAACCAGTGGTGATTTGGTTAAGGACCTGACCTTCTGTAACCTACACTATGGACTGATGGTAATGGCTGTGGTGGTGGGGGTCTATGTGTTTCTACTAGCCATTGTGTGCTTGCTATAAAGCCCAGCAGCCCGGTGTTTAGCCCCGGGTACCTGGGATAGCTCTGTTGAGTGAAAGCCAGATGTTAAACCAATCAACCTGCCAAACACGAATTAAGGATGGCTACACTGAATATAGGTTCACTGGAAAGGATGAAGCTTGGAAGTAGATGACATAACAGTAAGGAGGAGGAGGAGTGAGAATTGTGTAAGGAAGTCTTCTGAAGACAGTGAAGAATGTCATCAGAATGAGTGATAAAGTCGTGCAATCAGACTGTAGTGTAAACATAGGGCAGTATTCCTAATCTTAGACTATGCCCCACAGCAGGGTTGTGAAAGTCAGGAAAAGAGTGCATTCAGGCTGGTGTTGTAGGATCTATGAGATAAAGCAAGACAACATTAATTAGTGTTGATAATGGGGAATCTGAATGCTTGTATTGAAACAGACAGAACAAGATATCAGGACTACATGGATCCACATGGGTGTGGCGACATGAATAAAGAAAGACAGCCCATTCTAGACTTCTGTCTGGAAAATGGTTTGGTGAAACATCCACAAAGATTCTTCACATAAAAGATATATGGCATAAACAACATGCCCTACACAGATCAACTCAAAGCCCTGTTCCTGTATTCAGTATCCTACAGACTGCTGAGGGGCGATCTATAACTGGCATAAAAGGCATCCTTGGACACACTTTGATGAACCTTCTACATATCTGCAAAACAAATAGCATCAGAATTATCTGATGTAGGGATTTAAACCTTGCTTGCAACATAAATAGGACATGTTTGAGGGACGGGTATGTGTCAAAAAGCCACCCCTTCTCTGGAACAGACAGGCTTCCCATCTATGTGAAACTGGGTTCTTCACTAACTCAATTCAAGTCAAGGCTTGTTTTTACCAGGCTAAGGAGTGGTGATTTATCACTGTGATAAAGCAGAAATTCCCTGAAACTCCAAGAGCAGTATAAGTTTTTTCTTACATTTATTTAATTGAATTGCACTTCTTAACGATTACAGTTATGTTATACAGCTAATCTACTACATTCTGCACTGTTATAAAGCTTTTATACTGTTTCACTGCATTTTTGTACTGTTTTATTCTGTTTTAACTGTATTTTCATTGCTAAATAGTGTTTCATTACTGTAATTGCATTTTTATTGAATTACTTAACTGTAAACTGCTTTTTTTTCATACGGAGAGTTGTATTTTCTGTTTGTGAGTGCTCTATCTCTGCTTTTCTGTACATTTTTGTGAGGTTTCTGTGTTCTAGTCAGGTAGCATGGTCTGGATAGAGACCTGCTGTTATCCAGGCCTGGCTGATTTGCTTGTTGAGTGTCCTGTGTTTCTGGCAGCCATCTACTGCTGGTAGCGTCTTGTCTTCGCTGTTAGTGAGACTAACAGGGTTGCCCGACCTTCTCTAGCACAAGCGACTGGTTGAAAGAGCAGGGGCTAGCAGGACTGGGTACTAATCTAACCTTTTAGATTCTTATTTAAACTTTGTGTTTGCAGGGTGTTATGCTTGTTTCCTCCTCGCACACTGCCGCTGTGCTGTTTCAACCCATTGTGAGGTATCTCAGTTGCATTTTTTCCCCTTACCAGCACTCCTGTGTAACAGACATCCTCCCTTGCAACCACAGTGATTTTATCCAGCCTTACTCTCACCTACAGGTACTCTATTCTGATAGTACCCACTCTACCATCCTTTACCTCTCTTCTACAGATTCTGACAATGTGGACGGACAATTCCCTGTGGTTTCTCATGCTAGTCTTGTTGATATGGGCATCCTGAGACAGTGCAACAACTGCCTCATGTACACAGACAACTCTCTTTTTCTAGCACCTAGGAACACAATATGTGAGAGATGCAATTATATAAGAACCTAGAATCCTTGCTGTCTCAATCACAAGCCAGTACATCTGGCCCTGAGAAGTTTTTCTGCACAAACACCACAACTCTAACACCACCCACACCTGTACAGTACACTCCTACATATGTAGAGGTTCTCAACAGAAACATACCTAAACAAAAGACACCTCCGAGGCAAAAGCACAAATGCACATCACACACATCACAACCCACCGCACCAAGCACCACAAATAGTACACATGCCTGTGTCTCACAGCCTCTAAGGCCCAGCCACAAACCTAACATACTAGTCTCAGGAGACTCTATCATGAGACACACAGATGCTCCCCTCACAGGCTAGACAAGGGGAAAGCCATTGCAAGTTACTTGTCAGGGGCTAGAATCCACCATATCACTCACATACTCAAGTCTCTCACAAACAGGTACTGTTGTGACTGTCATGGTCCTTGTTGGCGTGAATGACTTGAGACATACCTCTCTGGACTATCTGATGAGAGACATTATTGAGCTTGCTGAATATGTGTCCCAGGCACTCATTACAAGCATTCCTCAACCTGGAAGATGCTGACATTTGTGCAGTCACTGAAACCTGGCTCAAAGCTGCAGAGAGCACCCCAGCTTTACCAGGTTACTTGTCCTACCATACTTTCAGACCCCAAATAGAGGGCTACAAAGCCAAAGGAAGTGGATTTTCAATATTTATCAAAGATGTAAACACCTCCAGGCTGGTCAAACAGTATGACACACAGGAGACACTCCAGGTACAGTTAACTTTTGACAAAACACCTATTCGAATCATAGCCAGGTGCAGTCCCCCAACCATGACTCAGGAGGCTCACTCCACCTATCTGGACTTACTTGAATCCATCAAGATTCAACCCTCTACCCTGGTCCTGGGTGACTTTAACCATACCCAACCATAGAGTGGAAGACCTAGTCTAGCTCAAACATGAACGCCCAGAGAGACCTCAACTTTAATGCATTAGACCAGCTGGTTGACACCCCCACAAGAGGTGAACATATCCTGGATCTGGTACTAATCAACATGAGTAGCCACTGTAGCACCCCTACAGTGTCATTCTCCTTAGTAAGCTCCGACCATAAAGCAATCAGTTTAGAAGTCACCACATCCCCTGAACCCCCCACCCCCTTGACAGGATCAAACAAAAAATCTTTTCCAAAGCTGACTACAACCTCCTGAGAGCAGGTATAAGCGGCTTTACAGCCACCATCACTTCAGTTGAATCAAGTACTAATGTCCAAGCCTACACCAAAAAACTGTATGAGCACCTATATAGCTGGATGGAATCAACAATACCTGACAGGACCAAATCATCTTCCTCAAGGAAGAGTAAACCTGTCTGGGTGGACAGCAGCAATAAACCAACTCTATAATAAAATGAAATAATTGCTGTCCAAGACCAAGAAGGAGCAGGTGCCAAGTTGGAAGCAATCTTTCCTTTGTCTGAATAAGCAAATAAGGTCACTGGTGAAATCCTCTAAGGCTAACTTCGAGTCCAAATTAGCCACTTGAACTGACAATCACAAGGCCTTCTTCCCATATGTCCGCAATCTCAAAGGTAACTCCCAAACCTGCTCTGAATTGGTGGTCAAGAATACCACACACACAAACACCATAGATATAGCTGCTAGGCAAGTTCAATGAAAACTTCACCCCCCTGTCTCCCATCAGTAAACCAGGACATCTCCAGCACCTGTCCCCATTCCCTCATCACCAGGGAGCAGGTTATTAATGCCCTCTCAAAGGCAAAAAATACAGCCTCCATGGGACCCAACAACATCCCTGGCTGTGTTCTACATGAACTCAGGCAAGAGCTCTCAGCAGCACTATGCACCCTATTCAACCAAAGCCTGTGCACTGGCTTCATCTCAGCAGAATGAAGGACAGCCACTATCATCCCTCTGCACAAAGGTGCAGCGTCCACCAACCCAGGCAAGTAAAGGCCCATCAGCCTAACTAGCCTGATCTGCAAGGCCATGGACCGCATTATCATGGACATTAGAAACAAGGGCATTGGCAACCTAGAAATGCTTGATCTCACACAGTTTGGTTTTGTCAAAGGGAGATCATGCCTGTTAAACTTGGTCACCTTCTTTGAAACAGTCACCAAAGCTATGGATTGGGGCAAGACAGTGCACATCATCTACCTTAACCTAGCCAAGCCTTCAACATTATTCTGCACTCGGCATAATAAAGTCTCCCAGCCAGGCATCAACCCATATGTTACCAAATGAGTAGCTAACTGGCCCACTAATAGAACCCACTCAGTCAAAATAGGGGAAGCCACCTCCAGTAGTAGACCCATAACAAGTGGCGTACCCCACAAGGATCAGTCTTGGGGCCTCTACTGTTTGGGATATACTTTTCTGAGGTGCAAGCCAAAGCCAGTGGTCTGTGGCTGACCAAGTTTGCAGATGACTGCAAGCTGGGCATTGTCATAAATTCCCCTAGTGATGTGGACATCCTCCAAGAGGGCCTTAATCAAACTAATGACTGGTGCCAGAAGCATGGCTTCAAACTGAATGCCAAGAAATGGATCATTATCCCCTTTGGGGAAAATGGTGTCCCCATTAATTATCACATTAATAACAACGTACTAAGCACGCAATCAGTTATGAGGGATTTGCTCACCCAGGTTGATAGCAACCTGACTTTTGACCACCACTTTGACTCCATTGTATGGAAGGCTTTCTCCATGGCCCACATCATAAGTAAGGGTATTTCATCCAGGAACAAGGAGGTCGTAGCATCCCTGTACTCCTCCCATATCAGACCCATTATCGAGTACCATTCCCCCATCAGCATGTACCTTGCCAAGCACATGCAGCAGTTGGACAGACCACAGAGGTTTGTGACCAGGAAAATCCAGGGTTTCAAACACCTATCCTATACAAATAGGCCTGGAATACAAGGCAGTCTCAGACTCAGCCTTGATGGAGCTGCTCCATATCCATAAGTCAAACTCCACTCGCGCAACCAGCATGCAAGGTCTCAAACTGGTCTGTGACATTAACAGAACTTATTGGCAAGATAGATTTGTGTCCCAACGACTCCCCCATCTGTGGAATAGACTTCCTCTCCATGTCAAGCAGAGTACCTCATTCTTGAGATTGATGAAAGAAACAGCGACATTAGAAATCAAGCCGAAGGAATCGAGAATTTCACCTAAAACATGGACAAACAATCCTTGGGAAACAATTTTACTCTTATTGAGACATTAAAAATGAACCCTAAATATTTAATGTGTAACTTTATACTTTATTAATTGAATATTATAAATATATGTTACTAATTTCATATATTTTGTTATTTTTTCCCTCCTTTGTTCAGGTCAATTGTACATAGTGTATATAAAGGTTTATAATACTTGTTTATTCATGATTGTATTGTTAAACATTATATTATTTGGAAAATAAAAAAATTATTTAAAAAAAAAATGCAGAGTACCTCACAAGGCCTCTTTAAGAGGAACCTGGATGACTGGATGGGAAACAGACAATATACCCCTGGAATCCCACCTGTGTCCCTGCTGGACAGGGAAAACAGGTGCTGTCTTTGTGGGAACATGGGTGAAATTCTAGTATCATCCTATGAACCTATGAGTATGGGTGATAATGAATGGTCAGAATGTTTATACGTGAAAAAATTAAAATTATATCTAGAAATAAATCATTATGGATGCATAGTGTTGTAATTTCTCCAAACTTTGTACAGTATTTCTTTTTCTAGACCTTGAATGTGTTCCTAAGTTTGAGTGCCAAATTTACAACCTACTGGAATTCAAGCATTTTGACTGGCATGGAGCCTGTTCTCCCATTTTGGGGAAAGATGATCATAGTAATAATACCCATTCCGATTTGCCTCCTAGGCAGGGTCTGAATACAGGGGTTGAATTTGAGTATGCATTTATTACTGATTTTAGTGGGGATGCTTATACTATCAAGAATCTTATTGAGAAGAAATGGTGGAGTTTTCCAAGCTATCAGACCTGAATGGCATTAACAATACACCCTTTACTTGTATTTTTGGGAAAGGACCTAATATTAAGGACTTAATGGAAAGAAATCACCAGAGGGGATGTAGCTGTAGTAAGTTGGGGACACACAAATGTGGAAGATGCCCGCAATGTCCCTTCCTTGCCCAAGGTGATATAGTTTGGATTGAAGCTAGGGATGGATATGTTCAGGGCACTAGTTACAATACATGTGATTCTAAGGGATTGGTGCACATTGCAAATTGTAAAAAATGTCCAGCCTTCTATGTGGGGAAAACTGAGAGGGTGTTAAAGAGAAGGATATACGAACACAATAGGGATATGCATAACAGAAATATGAACAGTGCCCTCTACAAGCACACCCTTGATTGCCACAAAGCCCCATTTTCATTTTTTGAATTGGAGGAGATTCCCCAAGATGTTAGGGGTGGCTTATGGGAAGCTAAGATTTAATACCGCGAGGTACACTGGCAAGTTATATTGGAGGCCAACAGGCCTCCGGGATTTGACAAGTGTGTGCCCTTAGTACCAGTTTTAAAACTAAGGGCAGTTAGATTGTAGTGAATTTTTTATACTGTTGTATATTTGTTGCGGTGGAACTTGGGGTTAAGCTACATGGATTTAAAATATATAGATCATGGCTGGATGCAGAAATAAAGTTTTCATACTATACATTTTATTATAAGAATTTTCTACACCCTACTATGCTTTTTTTTTAAGTTTTTAAAATCTAACATGGGTTGTTGGGTATGCCTTTTAAAATGTTTTAAACACTTTAAAATTAGACTCTTATGTGTTAAGAAGGGCAGCAAATTGATTAAAAGACATAACCCATAAAGTGCAAGTAGAAGGTATGAAGGTAACCAGTGCTATCCCCTCCAGGACTCAGTACTGAGACTCCTCCTTTTCGGCATTGACTTTTTTGATCTCCAGACTGGAAAGCAAGATCTATGGCTAATGAAGACTGACAAAGGCAAACTGGGAGTTAATGTCAAGTCTCCCTCTGATACCTTAGCCTTTCAGGAATAACTTACGTGTATAAGTAACTGGCTTATTAAAATGGGCTCAAACTAAATGCAAAAAAGTGTAATTACGTAGTGTTACATTTCATAGACAACCTCTCCCCTCAGCATGTTAACACAGATAATACACTACACCAAAATGGAAATATTTTTATGAACCTATGACCTATCATGGGTTGATAATTCTCTCTCTCTCACTGTGTGACAACAGCAGTCAGAAAGTATTTCTGCCCAGCATAGCTAATTGCCAAAAGAATATCACTCAGATCTAAAAAGGTTATTTTTCCCTCATATTCAGCACTGATTGGACCAGTTACCGGGTACACTGCCCCTCTTTGGGATGTACCTCACTAGACATATTAAACAACTAGAAAGACCCCATTGCTTGCTAAGAAGGTCACAGACTTAAAGACCATATGCTACCAACAGAAACTGGAACAATTGTCTCTTTATTGTATACCTTATATACACACAAGGGGAGAACTATGCCTTGCCTTCCACGACATTAGAGGTCCAGTTGTCCTAGATATTTTTTATCTCCATATGTCTTGTAGTTCCACAAATGCTAAAACCAGGGACGTAAATCTTTACCAACAGATAAATGAAATCTGACAGAGAAACAGATCCATCATGCAACATCTCCCCATGTCTGAAACATGCTGCCTCTGCAGATTAAGCAGTCTGATTCACTAGCATCCTTCAAAAAGGACCTAAATGATTGGATGGACATACCCAAATTAATTTCAGGCTTGATTGTCCTATCTCCCCTGCAGAATGGGAAGTATTGTCTAAGGGTGGGTACTGGGAAAAAGTAAATGGTCACAAGCCTCAGCTGCCTTGAAATTCATATGAATCTTATGATTACTTGTATGCATGAAAGTAAGAATTTATTCAAAGTACAAGTGCAGTGGGGCCCAATGTGCATTGGAAGGCACTGAAACCTGAAGAGAGTGGTGTGAAATGAGTATAGGGAGACAGGTCAAACACTGCTTGGAGGGGTGTTCACTGTGCAGCCTATTTGTGGGTGTGGAAGGTGTAAATCCGTTTTTACAGCAACAATTCATATTTCCTGCATACTTCTGTAGCAAAGCTGCACTCAGGAGGTTGTTGTGAGTCATATGTGTGTGCCCAGTTTCTACTTATTTTGCTTAAAACCAGTGTTGTGACTCAACAGACCATATCGTTGGTGGCCATCAGATATTATCATTTTAGATTAAAGATGACATTTTATTAAGAAAAAATTATTTAATTTTACTGGTGGATAGTGGAGTGGATCCAGGCACCAAGTGGTGAGCAGTGGTGCAGACAGTGAATTGGACTTACTCAGCATGCAAAAGTTTTGTCATCAAAGGTGTGTGTACCCTTTAAGCTTCAAGGTCCTTCTACAGATGTGCACAGTAGTTATTTTAGTGTTCAGGTAGAACAGGTTAGGAAATAGCTCAAAATGAGCTCTGAAGAATAAATCAAGGTGTCAGTGTCACAGCTAAGTAAAATTTATAAAATTAGGGAATGCCCCCTGACAATATGTCCAAGAGGAAATGAGAGTAACCTTCTATGCACCTGAAATGTAGTCCACAAAACTGAGAGAATGACAGGTGCTACGGATGTGCAGCATTCAAGACAAGGACAGTCCAACCCATAGCCAGATGTACTTGAAACCCAGCTGGAATTACAGACTGGTGTTAGAGATGAAAGCTCTGGAGTTACAGACAGCTGATACAATAAACAGCTTGAGGTGTAAAGAGTGCTACAACATGCGGAAAAAAAGTGAAAAGCAGCCTCAGCAAAAAAAGTAAATGCTGGTCCCCTGCCGAAGATGAGCAAGTTCTAGAAAGAGACTAAGCCAAACCCTGGACGACAAAATCAGTACCAAATTACTTTAACAGTAAAAAGAGGGGGGATGAATTTGATAGTTTCATATGGGCATCTGAAAGGGTGTGCAACGAACATCAAAATGAGCAAGCACAGTGGTCAAGATTTTTAACTCCTGTGCTCATGAGTAAAGTAACAAATGACATTTGAAATTTAAATATTGTTTGCTTGAATCATGATACATTTAAACAATTTTCCTTGATGTTTTAAACTGATTCCTGGTGCATATACAAAGAAATTCAAATATCTTAGAATAAAGACATGGAACAAGGTAAGTGACTATACTGTAGAAATCAGCCCTTTGTTGCCAAGTCACTGCATTTGACAGGCTAGCACACTTTTTGGTGATGGAGCACACAGCATACTGCCTGAGGATGTATGAATCTAGCTGACAGCCTGGGACTGTAATACTGTGAATAGATAAGGAAGGAAGAGACACACTGTCTAGTGATGAAAAGGGGCTATCCTGCACTTCACATAGGTATAATGGGACTCATGGGGGTAGCTTGAGCCATTACAGCAAGTTAAACAGGTGAAATGAGAAATCACCAGTTCTAGTACACATCTGGATCTTGGGGGTCAAACATTTACATGGTAATCAATGGGACTTGTATGGCACACCAATATCCATTAAGACAAGGTGGGGAACAAAAGTTACAGGAAACAGCAAGCATTGGTAGAACCATGACAGTGGCGACTTGTCTGGAGTCAACTGCTGAATCAAACTATACAGTGGTCTATTCCCCTATCCTGGTGGACAGGTAAGAGACTACTGCCAAGAGCTATAGAGCATCAGATACAACTACAGGTACACCTTCGCTGGTTGAAATGGAGCAATACTGCTGGGCAGTGGATTGGATTCAGGCATCATTTCCACTATTTACCATCACACCTTTACAGTGGTCCATCAACTTTCATAAGCAAACTTAACCAGAAAGTACACCAGGATCACATAAAAATAGGGATTTGTGCTTACTGGGCCTAACCTATTAGCAAGTGAATACAATAAAAGCCCATTTAAAAAAATAAATTCTAATTTATTCCTCTCTTCTATTTCCTTTCCTTGAGTAGCCATCAGAGAAAAGTAGGCTAATAGAGATGAGTGGAAAAAACTGTACAGCAAAATGTAAAATTCAACTTGTAACAAATAGCCTATGAATTGTTACTAAAAAAGAGAGAGGAAAGGAGGCCAGTAAACATGCTGAGCAAGGTGCAGAGGAAGACACAGTATAGTTATGTGATGTTACCCATTATAACCATATAGGATTATTTTACTGGACATTTATTACATGAATGGGATAAAACTGTAAGCAGGCACCAGGAATCCTGGATGCAAAGGACAGCGTAACCTGTGCTATATTTTTTTGTGTGCTGAAATCTACGCAAAAAAGTTATTGAGAAATGCTACAGTAACACATTATTCTGTAGGTCCGAACTATTCATGCTGATCAATTGAATACACTTCAATCAAAAGTGGACTTGCCAAAAAATATTTCAACACAACTCTCAGTAAACCTCAGAAGTTTTTTCTTTGAGTGGGGCAAGCCCTCCCTATCTTCCAAGTGGGGTAAGGCCCCCACCCCAGAACTTATATATGCCTACCCTGTGATCACACAACAGTGGAGAAAAGGGAAAGTGCCACAGTCACCAAAACCTGTTTGGGAATTTTTTTTCAGCAAATCCACTTTTGATTGATGTGGATTTGGCTGACTGGATCCTAAACTATCTCATGTACCACATACCAACATTTTAAGTGGAAAAGGAGGAAGTGTACTCTTAATATTTAACAAGTGAAAAAATGAGGAAAACATTCTAAGGCTAAGCACCACAACTCTCACAGAACTACAGAACAAATTTCTGGCTTAATTCAAAATATATACATATTGATTTTGGTAGGACTGACCTGTAGGCTATAACACGAGGCTAAAGAGCAAGAACCTCTATGGCAACAACATTCTTTTACCCGAATATACATCAGTATCGTGATTACTCTCTCAAAATTATGCTATGTTTATTGTAAAGATCATTGCTGCAAGACATTTATCAAAATAATATAATACATGATCCTGGACACTGATGGATGGCCTACAACATGCTTTGAGGCTGCCGGCCCAGCTAGCTGGAATTTTGTAAATAATTTTATGTCATTTGTGAATATTAATATGATTTGTATGCTTGTCTTACAAATGTAAGAAAACTATATGTAATGTGTATAGTAAACTACTGGTGTAGAAGTGTGTGTTGAACTGTACATTCTGTACTGAGCTTCAAGAATGTAACCACAGTGTAACCTGCTGGAAAAGAACAGAAATGCATATAAACTACATGCCTATGCAAATGTATGTTTTGATGGTACAGGCTGGAACATGCAGCGTTAACTTGCAAACTCTGAGAAAATAAGTGAAGAGTTTTACCATTCTGTTTATCTCAGCAAGAAGACAGGGTGTTTACAGCTTGAAGTTCTTTCTATTGTCTGGAAATGGAAATAATTACTGGTTTCAAAAGAAAGTGCTTAACTGTTTTACGACTTCCAGTTCCAGGCAAACTTCTGAGAGAGAAGTATTTTTGACACAAAGGTGCCAAATTTTAAGTTTTTGTTAGCCTGGGAACTGAAGGCAGAAGACAAAGAATAATGTCATCCAGCTGACCCAGCAGTAATGTATTGTTATTAATTTAAGAACCATCTCTCAGAGAAAGTCTTTGCATTTTGTATTTGTCTTTGGGCCTGAACACATCCTCTCATCAGCACTTCTGCCTTGCTAATAGTAACTACTAGATTACAGTAATTTTAGAGATAGATAGGAATATAGTAAGATTAGTTTAGATGTTTTCTGTATTTATGTGAGACTGCCCTGCAATGTTGTTTTAAAATATTTCCTGTGATTCTGAAGTCTGTTATCATTGTATTGAGTTACTGAGTATTGTCTTGTTCTTTTATTATTAAATACATTTAAACCTTTTAATTGTGGTTGGTTTGTTTAGAGATACTTAAGCTCTTAGTGTACCTGCATATGTATTTGGTGACACTGTATAAGCCACTCCAATAGCCTTAAAAGTCTTGGTCACACTTAACATTTGGATAATAGTAACATTACACAGTAGAATTGGTCACCCTTTTTTAAGGGCCTTACAGCAGCTGATAAGTAAGGGTGGTTGGTGGCAGTGAAAACTACATTTTAGTCTGGGCAGAAAGGGACATAGCTAGTAAACCTGTGCTGGCCTTCCCCAGGAGTGTGTCTGTGTGTTTGTATATGAATCAAATTTCAAAGTGTGTGTGTGTGTGTGTGTGTGTGTGTGTGTGTGTGTGTGTGTGTGTGTGTGTGTGTGTGTGTGTCTGTGTGTGTGTGTGTGTGTGTGTGTGTGTGTGTGTGTGTGTGTGTGTGTGTGTGTGTGTGTGTGTGTGTGTGTGTGTGTGTGTGTTAGCTACTTGGGCAGTGACACGAACCACTGGTGGGACAGAGAGGGTGCTGGAGGCTTTGGCTTGACCACTCAGCTGAAATCTTAACCCTATAGCTGTACCAATGTGAGTCTTACTGGGGATCTGGAGAAAGAGGCAGAAACCAGCCCCAGACTGACTCTGATCTCTATGTGCTCTTAAGGGAAATTGTACTTTATTGTGTGCATACTTGTCATCCTCACAATGTGCATGTCCCTTACTGGTGCTAGTGGTGAGGATTGAGGCTCCTTGATTACTGGGTCAGTGCAGGACCGTCACACACACCCAGCAGCACTTTAGTGAAAAAACTTGCCCTTCTTCAAATCTGGGTACCTAGTCTGTATTGCCAAGTGACAGCCTGTTAAATACTGTGTGCAGAGACATTCCTGAAGAAGTTAGCAATGGCAGCAACTGAACTACTTGACTGAGTCCTGACTCACCTCATGAAGGTCTTCCAATAATTGTTTCAACAGAAAGCAATGCAATTTGCCAGGAATTTGGAAAGTGTGTCCTTAGATACTGGAACCACTGAGTACCTGCTATGAAAGAAACAGTCATCTGGTCTGTCTGTCTGACATCCTTAGTACCATAGCGCAACTTTGCTGACTGTGCACATCCCATGGTCTGCAAAAGCCTCTCCTCTCTATTCACAAGCTTTAGAAAGAAGGAATGAAGCAGTATGGACAATTCAGAAACCAACTTAGCCATGAAGGAAAGATTAAACTTCACGTATAGTCTATTCTTCTAGATGACTGGGTAATACTTCCTGAACAGCAGAGCTAGTAGCTTGGAAATATTTTTACTGACATGACTTGTGCCAGAAAAGAGCCTTTCAATAACTTTTTGAGTTCATCTCCTCTGGCAGGTTCATGGGGAGGTAGGACATGACAGGTATCTAGGTAACCAGAAATAGAGGATTCTCTTGAGGGACTGTTCTACAACTATGCTGGCAGTAGCAAGGGGATCCATTAAAATGCATAAAAGTGGCCAAAACATGTACCAATAAAGGGGTGGGCCACAATTTTCTTAAATATGTCCAAGATGTAGAGAGGAAGTTGTAGAATGGAACAGAAGATGGAATCTAGGCCCATTCTTCTCAAAGAAATTGCAAATTTTATCCCTTTTTAACTCATCACATCCGAATGATGACTCCAGGTGCATCTGCAGCTAACTCCTACTGATGCCTCTAGACATCAAATATTGCTTGTTCATATTTGCATCAATAATTCCAAAATCATGCTATGTACAAGGTTTTAAAAGATATCTTAAAGCTTACACAATGTCAAATTCAACTGCATTAACATTTGACCTCTGTCTAGCGCAGGTAAATAGACATTAGCTGTTGTTTTTATAATATTAATTTATATAGAAATAATGTTCACATTTTCCTAAATATCTCAACAACCACGTACCACAGACAGACCTCCTTAGCCTCACATGAAAACTCCCAGCTAGATGAATAAAATGTGACTGGCAGTATGTGTGTAACTTGAGTGGTTGCTGAGATATGGCAAGTTGTTTACAACATATTACAAATGTAATAGTTACTGGGCTGGATTCACGATGGCTTGCACGGAGTCTAAGAGACGAGCGATCCAGGAACAGCCTGCAGGGGTGTGCAAGAGAGCTCCTAACACATCTCTTACACGGACAGGGCCGGGACATGCAAATTACCTCAATTGCAGCTGAAAGGCATGCAAATGAGGTAGCTTTTAGATTCAGAAAACCCGAACCTGTCCGAGTAAGAGTAGTGTTATCTGCAGAAATGTACTCAGTTGACAACTGAGTACCGTTCTGCAAATAGCAAAACGGAGCCATGACAGCTCGAAATAAAGGTTGCATCCAGTAGAGGAAGCATGCCAATGGCCAAATATATGGCCATTGGCAATGTTTCCTGATGCAAAATGAAAAAAAATTAATTTATTTTTTTTGTCCGATTTCCGATGTTTAAGCGTAGTGCAGAGTTGCACTAAAGGGCTGTGCTCTAAAAACCAGAAAACTAATAATAAAAATCCACAAATGTGGATTTTATGTGAATTTGCAATGTACAATGCAAGGCAATGGCAGGCTGAAGACAACATGGCTACCGAGTAGGGGTTGCTAAGGGGGGAACCCAGTCAAAGAGATGTAAGCAAGCATTAGTAGGCAATCCTATGCAAATGAGAGTAAGGATAGTGAATCCCAAGTCTACATAGCAAATGAGCACAGTCAGTGGAGTGTAAGACTAGGATAAGGGGAGTAACAGAGTAGGATATAGGTGACATCATGGGGGGGGTATCTATGAAAGAAGCTAATCTCATTAGAGCAGAGTGGCATGTGTTAGCTGTCAGTTGCTCATCACTGGAAGAGGTGTGTCAGTAGGTATCCTAGCTAAAGTCAAGAAATAGAAGGTACACACTGTGTCCGCCCCCCTGAGGGAATGGAAAGGGAAAAGGAAGCACAACAAACAGTAGGAAGTTAACCAGGGAGAGTCAGCAGAGCTAGCAGGTGGAAATAATCAGAATCAGGCAATCACACAGGCAGTACACAAACCCAGCCCAGCCCAGCACTTAAAACTCTGAAAACAACAGCCCATTATGTTTCTGTCAAGAGACACTGCAACACTGGAGTTAACTAAGAGAAGTGAAAACTTAAAAAGCTTAACTGACAAAAAGAATGTTAGTGGCTGCAGTTGCAAGCAGTGTCTACTGTTATTAATATCAGTATTCATTGTGTAATACCCCACCTCTATACATGACGGCAATACTTTCTAGAGGGAGGAGACTGACACAGCTAACATACATTGCACAATCATGAACTTGCATAGAACATATTTAAGAGCTATGGCGTCTGCCCCACTCAGATATGCTAGTGTTTGTAGTGCCCTGATACTGTGTGTGGTTTGTAAAGTGCCTCTGTAATGTTATTGTTTGCTAGAATGACTGCTTCTCTTATCACTGTCATGTAATGCAATTCCACAACACTGGCTGTTAAGGATTCACAGAACAGGCTTTGTCTAATGGCCTTTCTATTATTCCTTTACATTCCTTCATTGTAAGGAATGATATATTTATTACATCAAGTTGTTTTATATCTGCTGTGGCTTAGTAATAATTCATGCAGTCTAGTGTGTCCAAGGTATGGGGTTTAAGACTAACAGGGGTGTTTTATTTTGCAGATGAGCAGACTACAAGCCTTTTAGCTACAGGTAAAATGTTGAATAAATCAACTATGGTAGTGGAACTCAGTCAGCAACATTCTGAAAGGTTACACTGGGCATGCTCACACACATAGGCCATGTCAGAGTATAGCAATGGTCCATACCTATCAGGCAGTTACAGGTGTCAACCCAGGAACCACACACTATCCAGCAATCTGGCCTGTGCACACAGCTGTATGACAATAGACACATATACAATATAGTTGAACCTTGTCATAATCACATCTTTGCTGCAGATACCTAAGTTGTTCATAGAAAGTGGGGAAACAAAGACGATAAACACCTGCAAAGGGTATCATCAATAAACAGGTGTGAATTCTGAACATTATCATAGGTGCAGAGTCTGATCCTAGGCTATCTGCCCTGGGGCATGTACACACCTAGACAGAGTGTGTCTGGCATGTGCAACATGTCCAAGTTGAATACTGTGCATGTGAAAAGTAGGTCACACAAGATAGCCCATATATGTACAGTCCATTGTGCATCTGTGTAGCAGGGACACAGAAGATATCCCATGGCCAAACATACAGTCACCCATACACCTGTCCAGCTGACTCACACAGAGCTATTGGACACCTTCCAACACACATGGCTCATTCCTGCAATTACTGCAGACATTACCATGACCAGTCAGAAGATATCTGCAACCTACAAATGTGTCAGGTGAAAAGGAGCCACCCAGTAAAGCATATAGTGCACTGTGTTAATGCCTGTCTTTGCAGTATCATAACATAGTTAGGTAGGGGTTTGAAACCTGCAAATGGTGTGTGTGTGTATGTGTGTCACATCCTTTGAGAGGAGTGGCATTTTTGTAGACTGTAGACACAATGAAGGAGCTACATTCTTCTTTGGAAAGTCTGGTGATGTCAGCATCCTACAAGTATAGCAGGTGGAGACAAATGCCCAGTAAAGCATATAGTGCGCCGTGTTAATACCTGTCTCTGTAGTATCATAACATAGTTAGGTAGGGGTTTGAAACCTGCAAATGCTGTATGTGTGTGTATGGGGGTGTTGTGTATGTATATCACATCCTTTGAGAAGAATGGCCTTTTTGTAGACTGTAGACACAATGAAGGAGCTACATTCTTCTTTGGAAAGTCTGGTGATGTCAGCATCCTACAAGTATAGCAGGTGGAGACAAATGCCCACTAAAGCATATAGTACGCCATGTTAATGCCTGTCTCTGTAGTATCATAACATAGTTAGGTAGGGGTTTGAAACCTGTAAATGCTGAATGTGTGGATGTAGGGGAGGGGGTTGTATATGTATAGCATGTCCTTTGAGAGGAGTGGCTTTTTTGTAGACACAATGAAGGAGTTACATTCTTCTTTGGAAAGTCTGGTGATGTCAGCATCCTACAAGTATAGCAGGTGTAGAAAAATGCCCAGTAAAGCATATAGCATGCCATGTTGATGCATGTCTTTATAGTATTATAACATATGTAGATAGGGGTTTGAATCCTGTAAGTGCTGACTGTGTGAGCAATTCTGTTTGAAAGAAGTGGGGTTTTTGAAGACTGGGAAAACACACTAAAGATGTATATTCCTCTTTGGAAAGACTGATGATGTCACCACCCTAGAAATACAGACGGAGAAGGGATGCCACCTAGTAAAGCAAACAGCACGCTGTGCTAATGCGTCTCTTACTAGTGTCATAACATACTTAGGCAGGGGTTTGAATCCTGTAAGTGCTGACTCTGTGTGTGTCACTCTTGGACAATGCGGTGTGGGTTTTGCTTTTACTATGTTATGACATATTATGATTACAACAGTAAGTGCATTGCACACATCAGGTATCTGCGTGGCAAATATATATGTGTACATGTTCCCTTAATCAGTACATAGGTGTGAAGCCTGCATACTACATGAATACATTTGTTGCCATTGACAAGTTGTGCCGCTGTTTCTCAGATCGTAGGTCACATATGTATGTATGTTACAGGGCCATCCACTGTTGTGATCTGTGGCCAGGGTCATCTGTGCCACACACACCCATGACAGTTACTTAACAGTAGTGTGAGTGAGGGTATATGCCTGGGGTATATGTCAGACATGTTCATACACAATAACGACTGACAATAACAGACAGTCTTTATAGGTGTACAACCGCCTTATGGATATGCATCCAGGCCTCTAATGTCTCATGTGATACACCTTGGAACTCCACAATACCTATGGATATGTGGATACCAAGGGACACATGACATAACATGAGGCTGTATGTACCTAGCATACATGTTGAGGGCTACCACCTATGTGGTACTGACGGGATAGTAAGTATAGTACATGTGGATGACCATGCCATAGTAGGCTTACTGCTATACAGCATGTATCAGATGACAGGCATCTGTCTGTATGATACCCTTGTGTAGGATATGTGTCCCTACAGTGCCCTGGTTGGAGTGGCGTGCATGTCCGCACATACACATTGCACTGGATAAAGCGCTGCTAAACTTTGGGCAACCCTATTTAGCTGGGTAAAGAACTGCTTAAATCTGGAGCCTTTAAAATATATATTTTCTTCATTAATAAATTGGCCATTTCATTGCTTTTTATAATATTTTAATCATATATGTCAGGTATTATTTCATATACTGATTTGGAACATAAAAAAATAAGAAGGGTAGTGGTGGGACTCGAACCTTGAATGCCTACCCTTTGGGCTAATGCTCGACCATTACTTCGCAGAATTTGAATAATTAGTTCTTATGCTATTCGCTGTCACAATTGCTAACTGTGGTTAGGCAATGGGCACACACGCACACACACGCGCAAATACGGGCAGCCATACATCTCAACTGTACAGATTTTCACAGAATGTCCAAATTTTTGCCTTATATTTTTGGTCCATTTTTCATAAAATTGTGGCTTTCTGGCAAATTATTAAAGATTGAAGTTAGAAAATAATGACAGACATTTGAGTTTTAGACTTCATATCATACAGAACATGCATACTAATGCAAAAACCTGTTATTCTATCAACTTTCTAATTTGTAAGAGCAATATTTAAAACATGTCCCTATTTGTACCAGTTTTTTAATGGCTTTGTCCAGATTTCTTATTCTAAGAGGTTGAGAGGTATGCAGACAGCTATATGATGGATTAAAAATAAAAAATTAGTATTTTATGTTTTGTAACTTTGATTGGGGTTTCCAGTGTCAGGGAGTGTGCTGTTGGGTGCAAGTACATTTGAGCGACCTTGCTTTTGTGTGCTGACATTTTGCTTTGTAACAACTTGCAGGGCGTGAACATTTAGACTGCTCAGCAGTCGGACACGCCCCTGCTTTCATATTCAGTCTGTGTAAGAGTTACTGATGAGTCAGCGTGCCCTCATGAATATTCATGGCTCACTGACGTCATACTGTTCAACTGCAGCCTCCGTGTAAGACTTATTAAGTCTTACACAGAGGATTCGTGAATCCTGCCCACTGTGTTTACTGTGACTTATAAAATTTGGTTTAAGACCTAAAGAATACTAGCACTATAAAAAAAGTTTGTGCTGAAGAGTTTGCCATTTATACTTCTTTCATAACCCGATGGTTCTAGAGATATGAATATTTGTTTGAAATGTGAGGATATTATTTGATTTGGTCAAATGGTTTAGCCTCCACCCACTGGAAGTTACAGTGCAAACTTCCTGAGCTCCATCAGAGTGAATGAGTTAAGCATGAATTCTTAGCAGTAAGCCTCCTTGCCTCTACACAGAGGATGTTAGCAAAGTGTAGGTGGCTATGAGGAATCAGTTATATCTTACAGGCTGTGAGTTTGAAGAACTTGACGTTGGAATGCAGCATTTCCTCATCATGATCCGAGGAAGAACTGCTGATTTTTTGCCTTTATTTCACCAAGAATGCTTCCATATTTTAGAAGACCAGAACACACTGCTTAAGCCTTTCACAGGCAATTGCTTGCACCTGTAGACTCCATTGCCTTTAACTAAAAGAATTTGCTAAAAGAAAAAAAAACAGCTAGTGATGTTCTCAAAGCAAGAAAGAACCCATGTAGAGTTCACTCAAAACACACTTGTCAGACCTCTCATGATTAACTGCTTAAAAGCAAGAACTATTGGAAAAATAAACAGCCAATAACTTTGCAAATGCAAGAAAAAACTACAGTTTGTTCATATCTTTCATCATTTTCCCATTTTCCAACCCCATTTGCTTAAAATATTGCCTATAGTTTAATCTAAGTGCATTAGTCTAGAAAACTCCTTCTATAAAACAGGGAAAATTATCTTTTAATTCTAAGTACAATATGATCAATACGTTTCCCCTCACACCCAATAGCACAAATTCACAGCAGGATGTTAACTTTACATAACTTCCTTGCAGCCTATCTTATCTTGTTACAATGAAAAGTCCTGATACACAATTAAGAAACGGTACTTTCTTACTTAAATATCACAAGTATATATATATATATATATATATATATATATATGTATGGGATCGGTACTAATCCCCGAAGGAACTTTTCACCGAAGCACAAACAGCCAGGCATACTTCCACGAAAGTGCTTTTTACCGAAAAAGCACTTTCACGGAAGTATGCCTGCAGCTAGAGGGAGTCGTGGGGGAATGACTGTTGCAGAGATTGTACTATGGTGCGGATAAGGGAGTATTCCCTTTTTCTCACCGTAGTGTGATCTCAGAGTGAGAATATTAAAGCAGGGGGGTGCAGGGGGGCTTGCCTCCCTGCATAAAAGTAGATTTATTGTTTTTTTTTTGTAATGCACTTTATGAAAGCAATTTTTCCGTGAAAGCACTTTCGTTAAAGTGTGTTAGTTGATTGTGGATTCGGACTATTGAACTTTTGTTCAATAGTCCTAGATCCATATACATATATATATATATATATATATATATATATATATATATATATATATATATATATATATATATATATAAATATATATAGGTATGAATAAAACTTCCCCCTCATCATATTTAAATACCTCCAAACTGCATATTATACAGGACTGCATTACAACAGAACATACAAATTACTTCACAACATTTTATGCAATTAATAAGAACAAAAGATATTTAACTTAAAATTACTTCTCAGTCCACTCAACATTCTTCTAAACATTAATGACAAAGTGAGGTATATGCTTTATTGTCCTCCTACCATTTCAACAAACTTCCAGGGCAGGATTCACGAAGCCTCCGTTAGCAAGTCTTACACGGAGGGTGCAGTTAAACGGGGTGATGTCAGCATGCCATGCATATTCATGAGGGCATTCTGGATCACACCCTAGGCTAACACGGTCCATGTAGCAATGTAGGGAGCGTGTCCGCATGGCGAGTCCTGCAAAGGGACATGCCCCCAGAAGAATCACAGTCCCAAAAGGAAACTCCCACAAGCGAGTCCGCGGAAATGTCAAGAAACACAACAGCACACATGCCCCCACAAACTATTAACCCAACTGAAATGTAAAACATAAAAATGAACAGTTTAATTTATTTTTTAATTACAAAAATGTTTGCCCGTAATTGCACTCGTTTGCGCGGGTGTGCCCTTCGCTGAGCCACAGTTAGCAGTCATTGAAAAAGCATATAAGATCTAAATATGCAAAATAAGCCAAGTAGCAATAGCGTAGCGGTAGAGACGTCAGCCAAAGAGGAGGTAGTCACGGATCGAGCCCCAACAACATCATTTTTTATTTTTAGTGAAATAAGCACGAAACAATCCCCTGACATATATGTATATATATATATATAATTATAATTTAAGTAAAATGCAATGAAATGGGCCATGTTTTTATGAAAAAATCTGACACAATAAAAAAATAAAATAGTTTATAAGTGCCCATAGCTGAGCAGCACCCTAGCAAGCTGAGTATGTTTGCCCGTAGGTGACCAGTGGTTTAACAGGTGTAATATGAGTGCCCGGAGTTGAGCAGCACTTTAACACGCTGAAACTGTGTGCCCATAGTTGTGCAACATTTCTCACAGTGTAATATTCGTGCTCATAGCCAAATAACGCGTTAACCAGCCTAACCCGTTTGCGCGGAGCTGCGCAGCGCGCCAACTGGCGGGCAACGTTGAGCAACCTGTATGAAAGCTGCCTTTAAACAGACACACCTCCTAGCCTGTCTAGACAGTAGTAAAATAAAAAAAAAGCAATGCCCAGGCTCGAACCCAGGATACTGTGCATCATAGTCAAACATCATAGTCAAAATACTGAACCACTAAGCCATGACAGCTGCACTGAAAAATGCAGTATTAGTATATATATATATATAGGAATGAATGGAAATAGAAGCATGACAAAGCAGGTTTTGTGAAGCTGATACAATTCCAAAATGGCCAATCACAGATAAGTGCAGGAAAAACGGCATATATAAGCCCCATAAGCAGGAATACACAGCATAACTGATTGTGGAACCTATTTGCAGTCAGGATGGTAGGTGTAGGAGAGGGTAGTCACTTCTGAGCACAGAGGTGGGGTGTTGAGGAGTCCAAATACATGGTTTGGCTCCTAGTCCACGATCATGAGGCTCAACTCATGCAGGGCCAGGATCTGTGGGGTGCGTATAAGGCAGAGGCGTGGAACCGGTTGGCACATTATCTCACCAGTGCCACAGGCATACCAAGGACTGGTGAACAGGTCCGTCACCACCATGCGGACCTGAAGAGACGAAATCAGGACCAACTGAACCGGTGGATCCAGGATGCCCGGCAAATGCCCAACACCACACTACTGAGTAAGTATCCATGTAATTATGTATGTAAGGAATTATCCTAGCTGATATTATGGAGATGTATGTTCCAATATTACTTCATTTATATTACAGCTGCAGGTGTGCGTTCTGCAAATTGGCGAGCCTATGGTGATAGGCTGGAGCGGTTGCACCACCAGGCAGGTTAGTAATTATATTTCTGTAATTGTTATACAGTATAAGTGAGACAGCTTGTAAAAGAGTTCAGTGTAGTTACATATTAATAAAGTTCAAATAACACTAGAAGAAAGATTCTGCTAGTACTGTATGATTAGATAAGTGATGCAGCCTGTAATCCAGAAATAAAAAGTAAACAAGTCTGAAATAGTGATTACCCACCTGAAGTGTAATATCAGATAACATGCAACAGCCTGAAAATCAGTAGTAAACAAGCTAAAGATAATAGACATGTGTCAAATACATCCCCTTGAAATCTGCCATATGAAACAAGTGAGTCTGTTGGAAAGGATTGCTGTAATCAAGTATGACATGTTAATAACACCTAGAATAAAGTACCATCTTGAATTGTAAAAATAAAACAAGTGAGAGTGTGAGAAAGAGGTATGAATCGACCAAGAAAGCTGTTATAACTTCTGAATAAAGTATACTGCAGTCAGTACATAATGAAATGAATGAGACAGCCACAACCAAAAAGTGAAATGTTTGAAATAAAGTACTGAAGTTGGAATGTGTCTGTCCCACAATTTGGATATGTTGCTGTACCCTTGCAATATGGAGATAGCATGGTTGTATGAAATAATGAACATTCACAGTTGTCTAGAGCCATATAAATGAAATGTAGCAGGATGCTGTACCTGAACATAGCCAGATATGAACGTGTATGAATAAAAATGCAATGTATATTAATGTAGCAGTAAAAGTCCCATCAACAACATTCCTAAAGTTACATATAGGAAACTGTACTAAGACCT
This sequence comes from Protopterus annectens, assembly GCF_019279795.1. Classification (NCBI taxonomy): domain Eukaryota; kingdom Metazoa; phylum Chordata; order Ceratodontiformes; family Protopteridae; genus Protopterus; species Protopterus annectens. The sequence goes on along the minus strand of NC_056739.1, from coordinate 909,943,234 downwards.
GTAGGGTATATATATCTGCAGCTACTAGAGATGTACAGCATATGTATAGGCAGTTGAAGTTGTTAATGAAATATTTCTTCACCCTACCCTATATTCGCAAATAATGCCATTCCACAACAAACTGGGTATGTGTATTCACAATTAATTCATATGGACATTTGTCCTGTTGGTTCAAACATATTTGCACGTACATTGCTGCATGTGCCCTGTTCACATATCCAAACCTGATGGCCTGTTGCCATCAATCAACCCTGCATGCTGTTGGATTGTGTACTGTTGTTCAAAATATGCATGTGTTATGCTTGCTGTTCAGTGTTTGGAATTCATGGGTGTTTGGTTAATGGGAATACTGATGCATGCTGTTATAACTAATTTTGAATGGTATTGTTTGTTACTAACCCAAAATGTCATAAAATATTTCTAAACAAAGGACAACAAGGAAGGCGGGTTCCAGTGGACCCACCTCTCCCACCTCAGCTGGCGAGTGCACCTGGCACTAGTGCCCAGGCCGGAACCTCCTCCAGTGGCCCTGTGCCACCGTCAGGTAGAAGCGCTGCAGGGGATGGGGCTCATCCCCCCTCTGCAAGCGTGGCCGGAGGAGACTGTCCACACACCCTCCAAAGTGTCCGGTCTGTGGTGCGTAGGGAGATCAGGCATTCTGTGCTTGAACCCCTATGCCAGATTGAGGCTCAGGTGGCACAACTCACGGGTGTCCCTGCTGCCCGTCCTACACAGCCCCCAGCACAGCCCCATCCTGGGCTGTGAAGGCACAGTGGCAACTGCCCATGGGTGGGGATCTCAGTTCCACTGTTGCCATCTGTGGGCTCATGGGCTCGCGATATCCCAACATCCGTCCCCATCAATTGTGTTTCCCCCCACATGTGTCATACTCTGCCCCGTATGCGTCTTGTTTGTCTTGTCTGTTAACCTCCCCTACCTACCTCCCCAAATATACCTACTTCCTGTTCATCACATTCCACTCTCACCTGAAAAAAAAATAAAAAAAGGGCACTCCGTTCCCACAAAAAAATTACGCCCCATACAAAGCTGCCCATTTTGCAGACATGTCTGCTGGACATGTGAACTGGTAATTACAATTGGCTGTACAACATATTTTGTTGTCCTCACCCCTCTCTCAGAGGTGGAAGGTTTCAAATTTCACACCAAATTACACACATATGCTCAGCTGTTGCTGATAAAGAAATGGGCAGCTATGGGCCTTTCCTACATCCTTCCTGCAAATCCTGAGCTTGTTTTCCTACTGTCCTACCCTCTTTGTGCCCCCTTTTTCACCACTTTCCTATCTTCCCATTTTCTTTTCTTTCAAAGAAATTAGCGCGGGTGTGGCGAGAGTAAGCACTTTTAAGCAGTTGTAAGCGGGTGTGCGCTTGTGTGTGCTTAGCTAAGCATGTGTGCGCGAAGCTAAGCGACAGTGCGCATGCGTGAGCTCCGCGCAAACCAGCGCTAACTCGCTTACAACTGCTTAAAAGTGCCTTAGTCACTCTGAATGACAAGGCCTGTAGTCTGCTCAGCAGCAAAATAAAATTCCACTGTCAGTTTCAAACCCAGGACCTTGGAAACACTAGTCTGCATGACTTTCCACTAAGCCATGACTGATATAAAAGAACTTTGTGCTGAAAGCAATATATCATGAAATAGTAGGACTGAATGTGAAGGGAATATAGGAAGGCTATTACACAAAGCTTTTCTTGTATCTTTACTGGCAATTCCTGTGGATTTGTATATTAGTGTGATAAGAGAAACAGCCATGCTAGTCGGTAGCTAGTAGGTAATAATGTGACAGTAGCATCTTGCAAACCACACACACTATCAGAGCAGGATAAACACTGCCATATTTGAACAGGTAAGAGGCCAGACCTCGCAACTGTGACTGATTTACAGGGATGTCCCTGATTTGAAAACAAATGTTAACTGTGCCCCACTGACTCCCTGTGAAATGTACTAACAGTAGGCAGAAAGGTGTTTTATCCCACATAATGGTAACTGTCAACTACTGAAAGTATGCACTACTTGCATGTCAGAAATGGTGTAGTAATACATATGCTCAAAATACCCCACAGTCACAACTGCAGAATATCTGAAATATATCACGGGTGTATCCCACTGATATGAACCATTCCCTGAGGCTGATAAAAGATACACCTGAGAGTATCTGAGGCCTGCAAGTGTCACAAACTCACAGGCATATCATTCTGTCTGCTGTCACACACTCTGTGAATAGCTGTAGAATAGCTTCCACAAGCACACCGGCATGTAGGTGTACAACCCACAAATATCAAAGGAGGTATCCAAATAATAAAGTAAGGACAGTATAGCAGTTTACAAGCACTGCATGTGCCTGCTATCCATAACTGTTAGTACAAAGTACAAGGCCCCACTACTGCTCAGCAGCAAAATAAAACACCCTTGTAGGTGTCAAGCCCTACACCTTGGCCAGACCAGACTACATGCAGTACTACCAAACCACAACAAACATATAAGGAATTGCTGCTGAAAGCATTACAAGGAGTGAATGTAAATGGAAATAGGAAAGCCATAGCAACACATTCCAGTAAAGACACCTAGCAGGCATTCAAGGAGTGACTGTAAAGGCCAAATAGTGAAGCCATAGCAACAAATTACAAGAGCCACTGCTGTAAACCAGTTACTCCACAAGTCCCACAGGAAAGCACATACTCCCATTTAAACAGTATTAGTATTATTAGGTGTCAGTTAACATACACACTGAGAAGAATAAACTGGAGGAAGCAATAGTCAGGTGTCAGTAAAACATGCATGTCAGTGCCTAGAACACAGCCTGAAATATGAGAGACATACCAACCTTTACAGTCACACAACAGTGTCCACAGCATACCAGCATGGTCCCCACCTTGAAAATCTGAAAAGGCTATGCCTGCCTAACCTAACATATTATAGCACTGTCCTGAAATCTCAGTGAGAATTGCAATTACCACACAGCAGGCTGCATGCAATTAGCAAATGCTGGTTAACAATTGGTGCAGAGGCCATCACATGCACATGTGCATATACCTACAAAAGCAGCCTGTACTCCCAATCCACACATGCAATACTTTCATTGCAACATCCAGAGGGAGAGACAGAGAGAGAGAGAGAGAGAGAGAGAAACAAAAAAACAAAAAACAGAACAACTGAAAAAGAGACACAGACAGCCACTGAAAATAAAACAATACAAAACAGCAAGCTAACCAGCAGCAAGCCATCACAAACAGCAGTGACAAACAAAGGTAATGTAAACTAATAATGTAATAGTCTACATACTGTGAACCCTCCATATGTGTTAGCAGTCTGTATCTATATATATGAAGATGTGCATAGGGCAGGGGACATACTGCAACTGTTAGTGAAGGCTGGACATACATATGTATGTGAAGGATGCTATGTGCACATATCAATGTAGGTTGTAGTGCAACGTACAATGTAGGTTGTACAGTAATGGATGTTTAGCAGTATGTTAGTGTGTGTACTCGTATGTGTAAATATATATTTATATATGTATCTATATATGATATGCATATATGTATACATAGATAGAGAGGGATGTAGAAATAGATAGACCCAGAATGATACCACAGTACAAGGACAAAATGATTGACTTCAACAATTGGCTAAGCTTCTGGTGTCATTCTGAGGGGATCCAGCATTTGTCTGTCTGGGACGACATGATCGACAGTCCACAATGCTTTGCCAGAGATGGCCTGCACCTGTTGCCCTTAGGATTCCGGATACTGGCTAGGACTTTTGCCACCTCTATAGTGCCTTTTTCAGGCAAGGTTCAAATGACAAATTCACCACCATAACCGGTGACATCTGTAATATCTGTGCAGTGACAGAGACCTGGTTCAAAGCTCCAGAGAGCACCCCTACATTACCAGGCTTCAATTCATACCACACCTTTTGGCCACCTAACCCAGAAAGAAGCACTAAAGGTGGAGGCGTATCCATATTCATTAAGGATATCCACACCTCCAGGCTAGTTGCACAGCATAATGCATCTGAGATTATCCAAGTGCAACTAACTCTGGGCAAGACCGTAATCCAAACTGTAGCTTGCTACACATCCCCCACCATGCCCAAGGATTCACACTCCTCATTTCTTGATAAACTGGAAAGTATTAGGGTACAACCCAACACCCTAATAATGGGTGATTTCAACTACCCCACCATTAACTGGGAAAACTACTCATGTACCAACTCTTTTGCTCAACGTTTGCTAGAATTCATAAATACGAACGCCTTGGATCAACTTATTCACACCCCCACCAGGGGAAGCAATATCCTAGACTTGGTCATCACCAACATGGGAAACTGATGTTCCACGCCACAGGTCAATTCCTCGTTGGTCAGATCCGACCACAAGGTAATCAGCCTAGACATCCACATCCCACTCCCAGCCCCAATTAGGGAAACCATCGTAACAAACTTCTCAAAAGCCAACTTCACACTTCTTAAGACAGAAGTGGCAAATTTCATGACGCCCATTCAGACGGACAATTGAGGTATGACTGCCGAATCCTACACAAATGCTCTTTATATGCACTTATACAAGTGCATGAATCATGCTATCCCTAATAGAACCAAGATGTTATCCTCCAGACAAAGGAAGCCAGTCTGGCGATCCTCTGCCATAAACAAACTTTACAACAAAAGAAAGAAACTGTTGCAAAAATAAGTAAAATCCCATGACTGGAGGAACTCCCTGGTCAACCTCAGTAAGAAGCTGAGATCCCTCATAAAATCCTCCAAAGCTAATTACAAAAACAAAATTGCCACTGACTCTAAAGACAACCACAAAGCATTCTATAGCTATGTTAAGAATCTAAATGGGAACACTCAGATCTGCTCTGAGTTACAGCATAATGGCACTAAATATACAGAACCAACTGATATTGCCAACATCCTGGCAGATAGGTTCAGTGCTAACTTTACCCCCCTCTCACCCCCTAGAGGGCCCATCTCTATACTGGAAGAATGCAAAGTTCCTATAATCATGGATGCACAGGTAAAAAACACACTCTCCAAAGCCAAGAACACAGCATCCATGGGACCTGACAATATCCCAGGCTGCATTCTACACAAACTACAGAATGAACTGGCACTCTACCTAAGTACAATGTTCAATCATAGCCTCACCTCAGGCTTTGTACCCACTGAATGGCGCACCGTGACACATCACACTCCACAAAGGGGGAGCCACGACGACCCGGTAACTACCGCCCCATTAGACTGACGAGCCTGGTCTGCAAGGCCATGGAACGTATCATCATGGAACTCATAAACAAAGACATTGGTAATCTCCAAACTCTGGACCCTACTCAGTTTGGATTTGTAAAAGGCAGATCATGTCTCCTAAACTTGATTGACTTCTTTGAAGCAGTCACCAAAGCCATAGATGATGGTAAAATGGTTCACACAGCTTATCTAGATCTCACCAAGGCTTTCAACACCATCCCCCACTCTGGAATTATAGATAAACTCACTAAACTAGGTATAAATCCCTATGTCATAAGATGGGTTGCCAACTGGCTCATGGACAGAACCCACACTGTGAAAGTAGCGTATTCCAAATCCAGCATCTGACCAGTGACAAGTGGAGTATCACAGGGTTCAGTCCTGGGTCCTCTCCTGTTTGGTATCTACTTCTCTGAAGTGCAGGCCAACACAGAAGGTCTTTGGCTAACAAAGTTTTCAGATGACTGCAAACTAGGAGCCATAATCGCAACTCCTAACAATGTGGACAAACTACAAAAGGGCCTCACTGAGACAGATACCTGGTGTCAAAGCCATGGCCTGAAGCTCAATGCCAAAAAGTGTATTGTCATCCCCTTTGGTAAAAACTCTGTACCCATGAACTACCACATAGCTGGTAGTCTACTTAATGCCGAAAATGTGATAAGAGACCTTGGGACACAGGTGGACAGTAGTCTCTCCTTTGATAATCACATCGCCACAGTGGTCAGGAAATCCTTCTACGTGGCTCATCTCATCACAAAAGGATTCTCATCCAGACAAAAGAGGTCATTGTTCCCATCTACTCATCACTTATTAGACCCATTATAGAGTACAATGCCCCTTTTGGTATGTACCTCACAAGACAACTACAACAACTGGAAAGACCACAGAAATACCTCACAAAGAGGATTACTGGCCTCAAACAGATGCCCTATGCAGACCGTCTCAAAAAACTACAGCTGGACTCCATGGCATATCGCCTACTCAGGGGTGATCTCTGCCTAACATACAAAGCTATGTCAAACCCAGAGCTGTTGGACATGCTCCACTTAAAGAAATCCCAATCCCTCTGAGCTACATGCTCTAGGGACCTTAACCTTGTCATCACAATAAACAGAACATGCTGGAGGGATAGATTCCTGTCCCAGAGACTTCCCATACTCTGGAACAAACTACCCATCTATGTCAAACAGAGCTCCTCATTAGCACTCTTCAAGAAAGATCTTGATGATTGGATGGGAAATAGGAAATTCACCCCGGGGATGACTTCTGTGGCTCTGCTCGACAGGGGCATAGGAAAATACTTTTCTTCGGTGGCGAAAGCCAGGGTACATTTATTGGCTAGGCTTGTATGGGCCCTAGGGCCGATAGCCTAGTACCTACCTATGAACCTATGAACCTATGAACATATATAGATAGAGGGATAGAATATGTATATACATATATTATGTAATAGACACATACATATATAGATATATATAGATACATACACATATACAGACAGATATGAATGTCTACAGATATGTATGTATATGAATATCTCTCGAGTACCATACCCCATTCCAAAACACTTACACCACTAACCACCACATATGTGGTTGCCTGCCTACTACTGGATGTATCAGGAGGGAACATGGGAAACAAGTGTACAATAGCCTCCCCTTTGATATTCACAGTGGCACACCAGTCTTGTACTACCTGTACATGGTACATGTCAGCAGAAATGGTGTGTCAGCTAGTGAAATGTAGGTCACTGTACCCCTCTACACCTCACAATGTCCTGCACGGTATGTACCTCCCATGACAACTACAGAAAGGGAGAAGGACACAGTCATACCTAACAAACAGTGATAATGCCCTCAAACACATTACCTATGCAGAGTGACTGACAAAACCACAGATAGAGTGCCTCTCAAACTACCTACACAGAGGTTACCACTGCTGGCTATACATAGTTAAGTCACACCCATAACAGTTGTCCAACAACCATGATAACACCTCACAATATCCCCAGCCTAAATGACCTATGTCTGTCATCCTTGGCACCACAGTAATGAGCACATGGTGGAGGTACAGGTTCCTACCCACAAATAAGCCATACCCTGGTGTAAACCACCCAGCATTAAGAAGCAAGGCTCCCCATTAGTAGATGTCAGACATACCTCTGTTGAATGTTATGCAGATAGGTAGTATGCCATATGAGTCACCCTGTGTAACTGTTTGACAGGAGCAAGTACAATCACATTACATGTGTCCCAAGGGGCAGGGTAGCATAACAGTATGCTGCTGTAGGCCCAGGCCCAATAGCATACTACCTGCCTATGACACAATGCACAAACACATGTACTCATTGCAATACCAACTATGTGAGGTGGAATGAGTGTGCCACTGACTGTGTGCAAGGTCTGTAATGGTGTGATTGCTCAGCATGACTTTGTGTCTGTCATGGTAGTGTGTGTCCTTGGTGTGAGGCCAGAGAAAGATGTGTCAGGTATTGGGATACAAACATACTACATTGCCATATGTTGTGCTGAGGTTCCCTGTATGTGACTGTGGTGTAGGTATGGGTATGGCAACAAAGACTACGGTTCATTACCAGTGGAATTTGTACTGTGCATTGCATGCATTGCATGGGTTGACAATGTTCCCCATACATTACCTTGATACAAACCCCCAGTGTGAGGCTGTGCATTGGACCTCAAACAGTGTGCTGACTGCTGGAGTATACTTGTTTGTTGTATGGAGTGTGCCAGGCACTGTCACAGAGTTGTCGGCTGAGCACTGATATGTGGTCATTTACATGTGTATCCCCCAATAGACAGACAGATGCTATATATGGCAGTTCAGTGATATCACTACAGTAGAGTATTATGTGTGCCATATCACTTGCTCACATATTTTTCTTTTCCTTCCAGGGCAATGGTGCACCAGCACAACCCCACACACTCTGCTGCAGCAGAAGAGGAGATACACCAGAGCCTGGTGCGGGATTTTGCCACACTCTTTTCGCACACCAGCCAGAACCAGCAGGAGAGGGCTGCACTGTGGCAAGACCTTGTCTGTCGGGTAAATGACATAGGCATGCATAACCGGACATATGAGCAGGTACGCCATCACTGCAGTGATTTAATTAGAAATGTCCATCAGCGTGCGTCTGATATCCACAGGCAACAGTTTGCCACAGGAGGTGGGGTGGCTATATACACCCCCCCTCACCAGACTGGAGGGGCTCCTCCTAAGTGTTGTGGCTCCAGCCCAACAACAACATCTGCACACATGTGTAATGATGGAGGCTGGAGCCACCCAGCAGGAGGACTTGGAGCATGCAGGTAACGTGCCATGTCTATAGTTGACTGTTCTCTACACTGGTAGTTTATGCATGTGTGAGGTGTGTACTGTGTTTGTAGCTGTTATCCTGGTAATTATTGTGCAAGGGTGATATTCTCAATATCGGCAGTAGACCTGTGAAAGCCAACTGTTGTACTACTGAACTGTATCATACTCACAGTATCAATGGCACAGTTGTGCCCACTGACAATAAATGTCTTATTTGTGCAGGTCCCTCTGGTGTAACAGCAAGGCAGCCAATCCATGCTGGTGAGTGTGTAATAACAATACCTTTAATACTAATGATAATAATAGTAATAATACCCTCAAACAGTATTGCTATGTGTTTGATTGCAGGTGTGTTTGTGTCTGTGTGTTTGTATCTCATGTACTGAGGAGTGTGAATGTGTGCATGTGTGCATGTGCCCATGTGTGCATGTGTGCATGTGTGCATCTGTGGTAACATTGTGTACACATTGTAAACTGTGTTTCCTGTCTTCCTCTCACAGATTCTGGTGCTGCTCTGGTGGTGTGCAGCAGGGAACCTGAATCTGCTGCTGGGGATAGTGATAATGATGATACCTGTGTAATGGCACAGGGAGGTGTGCCAGGGTCCGTTGTTGGTCAGCCAATCGACAGTACACAGCTGTCAACCCCATCAATGCGCACAGTCATCCTGCCAATACATCCATTGTCACCAATATCCCTAGGTGATGGACAGCATACAGTGGGCATTGACCAGGGTAATGTGGTATCAGTGGCACTTGCATTCATCACAGCAGCCATGGCCAGAGTCCTGACATGGTACCACACAGGCAGATGTCCAGGGGTTCTCGTGGGAGCATCCTTGGTCATACTGCCCCTGTCAGATGTGCCCACAGAGGTCTTTCAACCTCAGCTATGTTCTGGGCTGTAATGCAGGCACAGTCACGTATGGAACGGTACACCAGACAGGGTCTGAGGGAGCTGAGAGCACATCGCACTGCTATGAATGACACTATGTGTGACGTTGCGGCTGCCATCCGTAATTTCCCCGAGGTCATTGGCAGATGTTGGGGGGACACATTAGATCTGTTCCCCAACTACATGTCCATGAGCCAGGGCAATGCAGGATGGTTGAGGCATCGACGTGGACGTATACCAGCAACAGCAGCAGCTGGCAGTCGTCGCGGATGACAACAAACCCACGGACGCTCCCATAGTGCCAGTACAAGCCCCAGCAATGCTGGGTCTGTGCTGTCATCAGACCGCCCTAGGAGACCACGTGCATGTGGCTCTGGACAGTCCCAGCAGGGACATGTCTCCAGTCATCAACCATCTGCTTCTGATGACAGTACCCAGTCTGGCTTAGTACCTGATACTGTCAGTAGCACCCCTGCCAGGCACAGGTACCGTGTCCATGGCCAGAGACAGTGATCTGTATGACCTGGCAGGTACAGTCTGTGGCTGTCCACAAACACCCGTATATGGCAGCCACAAGGTGGAACTGTGTGCATGCATACACACATGCATAATGCTAACACCTAGGGCTAACACATACACGCACACACTGCATCAACATTGCCCCATCTTCTACGGTTGTCCCTCACTAACACACACACACACACACACACACACACACACACACACACACACACACACACACACACACACACATACATGTCGATTGGTTGTATCAGTGGCAGACTCAGGCATACCAAGTACACACCCTGTGCATATGATGAAACTGTGCCACCTCCTGAAATCTGTAACATCGATGCAGGACCGGTTAACATGGTGCTGATGCACAGGGTGACTACATAGAAGTGTAATAATATTATCATGTTGTCAACTGTACAGTGTAATGATATCATTGTGGGTATATCCCAGCATGCCTGATGCATTAACAGTATAATTGTCATGTATTGTTTGGTACACCCCTATTAATTACCATAGTGTAATGTCTGCACATCTTTGCATTCTGGTGGTAAGGCTGTAAACAGAAGGCCACCTACATAGGTAGCACAGGGGATAAGAAAATGGAAGTAATGATACTCAGTGATGGACATGTAAACCGCAAGATGCATGCAGTACAACCTCTACTCTGCATGGAGAATGTTGATATCTGTGCAGTAATAGACAACAGGTTCAAGACTCCCAAGAGCACCCTAGCACTACCAGGTTACACCTCATACCATGCTTGACAGCCCCAAAACACACAACTAACTATGACAGGAGGTGAGTCTCATTAAATGTCAGGGATACTGTGGTGGCAGGACAGGTAGGGCTCAGTGTCTGTTATTCTAAATGTGTATTAGTTCTGGTTTAAGCACTTGGGCTGCAGGCCAGTTATTTTACATTACGAAGATTCATGGTCTGCACTCTTGTGGGAAGAGAGGCTGGACTCTGCCCATCTGAGCTGGGAATTTCTGGCTAAAGGCTTATAGTGCCTGCATATTTGAACTGTTTCTTACTGAAATTGGTACACCTTGTTTGCTGTAGCATAGACTAGATCCATGCCTGCTGAATGTAGCTTTGTTTGTATGCTTGTTTGCTTGTTATTTCCCTGAAACACTAATTCCACCTGAAACGCAGCTTTACAGTGCCTCTGTGGATCCCTAGTGACATCTGCATTGCTTACTGTAAGTATGTCCTTGTTTCACTTGACAGAAAGTTACTGTTTGTCATTTATGCATTTAAGTTACCTGTAACACATTGCATTTGAGTTACCTGGCACTTGCTCACTAAAGCATTTATATATGCCAGCACTAACAAATTAAAAGCACTACACCCTCACAAACTCACCTTGAGTACCTTGTTCCCCATTGGCCCTTTTGTTGTTAATTATAAAGGAATTCCCAATACTATTCTAGCATGTCCAAAGGTCAGTTGTCAATCTCCTCTCCGGTCCAGCTGGTGAATCTGGGAATCTAGAGGCAATGTTACAACTGCCTCATGTACACAGACAACCCTCTCCTCCTCCCAACAAATTCCAACACATGTGAGAGATGCAACCATATAGCCAAACTGCAGGCTAAGCTCTCTCAACTCAGTACTGGCAAAACCTGTCAGGAAGAGAAGGAAACCACAGTCACTACAATTCCAGTCTCACATAGACCTACCACGACAGCAATCCAAACAAATAAACACACAAAAACATACTCAGAGTCTCTAAATAAAATACTGCCTAAGCAGCAGACACCTCCAAAGCAGACACACAAGCAACCGCTACCCCAGAACAGAACGCGTGCAACACATAGCTCACAAAGCCAGTGTGCCGAACAGTCACAGCACATAAGGCTAAACAACACACCTGCTAAACTTGTGATAGGTGCCTCTATCGTCAGGTACACTGACGTCCCACTCACCAGGCTGAACAAGGAGAAGGTCATGGTGAGATGCCTGTCGGGTGCTATGGTCTGCCACATAACAGAAGCACACAGGTCACTCCAAGGCATGTACAAATATGACTCAGTCAGTGTCCATGCCAGTGTGAATGACCTGAGACATACCTTCCTGGACTACATGATAAGAGACATAGAGGAGCTCTCTGAGCATGTGGCCCAGACTGGTATGACCCTGACCTTGAGTAACATCTTACCCTCACCAAGACTGATGCCACAATATGTAGACAAGATGATCAATTTCAACAATTGGCTTATGTTTCAGTGTCATTCAAAGAGGATCCAATGCCTGTCAGCCTGGGATGACATGCTCGACAAGCCACGATGCTTTGCTAGGGACGGCTTGCACCTGTCACCCATGGGCTTTCGGATATTAGCAAAGGCTCTTGTTACCCCCATAGTGCCTTTTTTAGGCAAGGCTCAAAAGACAAGACCACCTCCATAGGTATCACAAGGGATAGGAAACTAATAGTAATGCTACTCAATGCCAGCAGTGTAAACCTCAAGATGCATGCACTGGAAACTGTCCTTAGCATGGAGAACATCAATATCTGTGCAGTAACAGAATCCTCGTTCAAAGCTCCCAAAAGCACCCCAGCACTGGCAGGTTATACCTCATACCATGCTTGTCGGCCCCAAAACTTGCACTGAAACAGAACAGGAGGGGGAGTATCAATATTCATCAAAGATACACACACCTCCAGGTTGGTGGCACAACACGAAGCATCAGAGACTATCCATGTGCAACTAACACTGCCTAAGACTGCCTTCCAATTCATAGCCTGGCACACACCACCCTCCCAAACCCAGGTAACCCACTTGGCCTACTTAAGAATACATGAATATCTGCATGTGTCTCCAAACAACAATATACTGGGCAGCTTCATTTACCCACACATAAACTGGGAAGCATTACTGTAGCTCCAACACCCTAGGTGTATGGTTCCTAGAATCCATACACTTAATTGCTATGGAACAACTTGTTACCACTCCCACAAGAGGGGAAAACATGCTGCACCTGTTCATCACCAACATGTGGACTATATGCTCCAGACCAGAAGTGTATCCCTTGCTGGTAAGATGACACCATAGACTACTCTCACTGTATATTCACATACCAAATGCAGCCCCTGCACAGAAAACCACAGTCATAAAGTTGTGTAATGCAAATTACATGTATTCACATGAGGCAGGCTTCACCCATGGGAACTATTTAAGGTCACAGGTACATATGTCTATGTGGCACACACATACCTCATGTGTGCATTGACATTACTGATATGATCTATGTCATACAATATTAAGAGCAACACCCCACACACATGGACAAACTGTGTGACAAAAACACACATGGCATTTGTAAGATTCAAACTCCTACCTATGTTAGGACACTGGAAAGAGACACATTAGCAGAGCGCGCTATTCGCATTATTGGGAAGTTTCCCTTCTCCTGCTATACTTATAGGGTGCTGACATCATCAGTGTTTAGAAAGAGGAATGTGCATCATATAGTGTGTTCTTCTAGTTGCCAAAAGGGGCCTTTCTTTCACACACATACTCAGCATTTACAGGATTCAAACCCCTATCAAACTATGGTATGACACTTAAGATAGATGCATTAGTGGAGCGTGCTATTCACATTACTGGGAGGTTTTCTTTCTCCTGCTGTACTTATAGGGTGCTGACATCATCAGTGTTTAAAAAGAGGAATGTGCATCATGTAGTGCGTTCTTCTAGTTGCCAAAAGGGTCATTTCTTTCACACACACTAACCCCCCTCACCCAAACACACACTCCACAGTTGTAGGATTCAAACCCCTATTTAACTAAGTTATGACACTTGAGAAAGATGCATTAGCAGAGCACGCTATTTGCATTACTGGGAGGTTTCCCTTCTCCTGCTGTACTTATAGGGTGCTGACATCATCAGTGTTTAGAAAGAAGAATGTGCATCATGTAGTGTGTTCTTCTAGTTGCCAAAAGGGACATTTCTTTCACAGAGAATTGCACACACACTAACCCCCCCCACCCAAACACACTCAGTAGGATTCAAACCCCTACCTATGTTATGACACTTGAGAGAGATGCATTAGCAGAGCGCACTATTCGCATTATTTGGAGGTTTGCCTTCTCCTGCTTTACTTATAGGGTGCTGACATCATCAGTGTTTAGAAAGAGGAATGTGCATCGTGTAGTGCTTTCTTCTAGTTGCCAAAAGGGACATTTCTCTCACACAGAATTACACACACACTAACCCTCCTCAACCAAACATACACACACACTGAGCATTTGCAGGATTCAAATCCCTACCTAACTATGTTATGACACTTGAGAGAGACACATTAGCAGAGTGCGCTATTCGCATTACTGGGGAGGGGGGGGTTTCCCTTCTCCTGCTATACTTATAGGGTGCTGACATCATCAGTGTTTAGAAAGAGGAATGTGCATCATGTAGTGTGTTCTTCTAGTTGCCAAAAGGAACATTTCTTTCACACACACTAAACCCCCTCACCCAAACACTGAGCATTTGCAGGACTCAAACCCCTACCAAACTATGTTATGACACTTGAGAGAGACGCATTAGTGGAGGGCACTATTCAAATTACTGGGCATCTGCATTTCTCCTGCAGTATTTATAGGGTGCTGACATCATTATTTATACAGACACATGTACATCTATTACTATCTGTCAGTTAGGGGGATAGCATATATATGCATTAACAGCCGCCTACTTCAGGGTCAGATATGCACATCAACACTGCCAGGTTATGTTTTATACCATGCTTTGTGACCACAGGACCTGTAACACACAACACAACCACTTCAGACCACCCCTCCCATATCCAGGACACACACTTTGCTTCCCTGGGAACAGTGTAGGATATGAAGGTGTTCACATACACCATTACAGTGGTTAACATCAGGTACAGGTATATTGTGAGGGGGAACTACTCAGGCCTCAACAACATCACCCTACAGCCACTACAATTTGTGAATTCATGTGCTATGGCAGGACCACTCACCACAGCCACAAGAGAGAGTACATATTGGACCTGACCATCTGCAACATGAGGACTGTATGTTCCAGAGGTAGACCACCATTGTTAATATCTGACCATACCCAACTTTCCCTGGACATCCATATCCCATCCCCACCCCTAGGCAAGGAAGTTACTGCAAACAAAGTATTTATCAAAAGCAGACTTTGCACTTGTGAAGACTGGGGTGGAAGACTTCAAAGGACCCATGCTGGGGGATTATACATGCCACTCTGCATAATCCTTGACAATAGTATTCTATGAGCATCTGGAAGGTTTGCATTGATCATGCTATCCCAAATAAACCCATGACTCCTACACAACAGGAGACCTGTCTGGTGTACACCAGACATATATAAGCTGTACAACAGAAGGAAGGAGCTAATACATTACAGAGCAATATCCCACAGAGGGAGGATGCCTCTGAACAGTATTGGCACGACACTTCAATCCCTCAAACTCATCACGTCAAAGTGTTGACAGTGACATTGTCCAGACACTGCAGATAAGGCTCCCCTCAGTCTGTAATTGACGCCCAATTACTGTTATAAGTCCTTGCCAACCATCTTCCAGCAAACACCAGCCACATGGATGTGACATTGCAAATTCAACCCCTGCGATCTCCACTGTGTCCCTGCTTGACAGAGGCACAGCACACTAGCCTTAAACGGTGCCTTCTGTGACCTACTTTACACAGGCACAGTAGCCTACTGTACTGGGGAGGCAGATGCCAAGCACACTCTGGCTAAGCTTGTATTCCCTAGGGCAAACAGCCTAGTATTGACCTCTACACCTATATGTTTAACTTTCAGATGCACAGTATTTGTTGCTGATAAACTGTTTGCAGGTCTTTATTGCCATAGCTTTCCCTGTTTCTATGAACAACTTGTGTATCTGTGGAAGATGTTTGAATATGAGAGGGATCCACTATTTAACTTATGTCTCTGTAGTCATTTAACTGTGTGCACTGGGCAGATTGCTGTATTGTGGTTGGTTCCTGGATTAACACATACAAATACCAGATATGTGTGGTCAACTGCTAAACTGAGACATGGCCTAAGTGTGTGAGCATGCCCAGTTCAGGCTTTCCATGTCTTGTTGCCTGACATATGTCTCATTTATCAAAGTGTGCGAGCATGCCCAGTGTGAGCTTTCCATATGTTGAAATCTGCAGTCCACCACATTTGTGGTTGTGTGTGAACTTCAACAATATTTCACATTTATAGTTGTGTGTTGGGAGTCATGTTGTCTACTTACTGCCCAACTGCTTTGTGTCTGAATCTAACAGGGATTATACTGTGCCTGCATGGTTTCCATGGGATAGTTTGCATACAGTTGTCAACATCCTTTCATACTGACCAAACACTGTAATATCGTATAGTGTACTGGTTCAGTACTTTCACTGTGGTGGACAGTATCCTGGGTTTCAGTCCTATCACTGCTTTATATATTCATAGTGAGCACACCAGACTGGTTAAGGGCCAGTTGTGCACATATGACTATGTTGCATTTTTTTCGGATATGGACTACTTAAACCAGGCTTGTCCAACATTGGTAGTATATTCAACAACTTGGGTGGACATTGACAAACACTAGCGATGTGCCCTAGGCCATTTCTACTGCTGGTCAGAGAATGTGTTTGTCCTTCAACACACATTGTAACTGGATTTTGACATGACATATTTCAAGGTTAGTATACTGTGCCTCTGTCTACCCGTGACATAACAGTGATACCCAGGGTAAACCTACCATCTCCCATCCACTCATCAAGATTCCTGTTGAGGAGAGTCAATGAGGGACTCTCTGGCTAACATGTACTGGGGGTTTACTCAAGAGTGGAGGGAGCTTCTGGGTTATGGATCAATCACTACAGCATGTCCTATGTATGTCAGTGCTGGGGTTCAGGTCTCTCATGTGCATAGCTCACTGGCATTCAGATTGTACAAGGTGCAGCATGTTCATTGATTCCAGCTTGGACATGGCTTTATACATCAGGCACAGATTGCCTCCGGGCAGGCAGTATGGCACTGTGTGGAGCTGCAGTTTGTTTCATCAGGCAACACATGGCATCTGTTTGAGCTCTTTGATCCTCCTGGTGAGGTATTTTTGGGGTCTTTCCAGCTTCTGGAGGTGTCTGCTGAGGTACATCCCACAGGGGCCATTGTACTCAATTGTGAGGCTGATGAAGGATGACTGAAGAGGCACGATGACCTCCCCTGATCTAGATGTGACTACCTTCATGATTAGGTGGATATATGGTATGTTTCTGTAACCACTATAACCACATGGTTGTCAAATGCAAGATATATATCAACTTGTGTCCCCAGGTCTCTTATTACTTCTAACGTAATTAATGGGTTAACACCTATGTGGTAATTGGTGGGCACTTACTGTTTATCCACAGGGGATGACTATACACTTTTCTGCAATTAGCTTGATGACATGGCTCTGGCACCAGTTGTCTGTTTCTATGTGGCCCTTTTGTAGGATGCTTCTGTCAGCTGGAGGGTCAGATATGGTGCCCAGTTTGTAGTCCTCTGCAAACTTGTTTAGACACAGTCCTTCCATGTTGGCCTGTACCTATAGGAAATGTATACCAACAAGGGAGGTCCCAGGACCGAGCCTTGTGGGATGCCAATTGTAGCTGGTTTGTAGTCTGACATGGCTGCAGCATTTCTGACCATGTCAGTTCTGTCCTTGGGCTGGTTTGCAACCCCTCTACTGACATAAGGGTTTATATTTAAGCTGGTGAGCTTATCTATAATGAACACATGGGGTATTGCATGGACGGCTTTTGCAAGGTCCAGATAGGCTGTGTGGACCACATTCCCCTCATCAATGGCCTTGATGACTGTTTCAAATGAGTCAAACATGTTTAGGGGCAGGATCTGCCCTTAAGAAAGCCACACTGGGTAGGGTCCAGTGTCTGTAGGTCCCCAATATCTTTATTTCTGAGGTCCACGATGATCCTTTCCATAGCTTTGCAGACCAAGCTTGTCAGGATTCTGGGGTGATAGTTTGCAGTATCCATTCAGGCACCACCTTTGTGGAGAGGGACCACTGTTGCTGTACACTGCTCTTTGGGTACATATCCTGTGGTAAGGCTGAAATTGAGCAGTAGTGTTATTTGGCATTCCATTCTTCTTGGAGTTCATGTTGGACACAGCCCAGGACAACATCTCATACCATTGATGCTGTGTGTTTTGCTTCGAAGATGTTGGCTGTTACATCAGCATCTGCAATGTCAAGGGGCCTGCATTCTGCTGGGATAGATATTTGACATTTTTTTGGGGGGGGTTTGCACTGAACCTGTCAGGTTGGATGTTGGCAATGTGTGTGGGTTTGGTGTATTGTTTGTAATATTTGGTAATTCACAGCATATCTGTGAATTCCCAACAAGGTTCCTACCATCAGTTAAGAGAGTCTTGTGTTTATCCTTAGTGTCCAGTAAAATGTGTATCTTCATAGGTTCATAGGTTCATACTAGGCTATCTGCCCTAGGGCATTTATAAGCCTAGCCAGAGTGTGTGTGGCTTTCGCCACCCCTTGCTATGTGAATATTATGCCCATTTAGGGTTTACTTTACTGTGCCTCTGTCTAGACGTGACACAGTGAAGACCCCCAGTGTAAATCTACAATCTCCCATCCACTTGGCAAGATTCCTGTTGAAGAGAGTCAGTGAGGGGCTCTGCCTAACATGGAGTGGGATTCTGTTCCAGAGTGTAGGGAGCCTCTGGGTTATGAATCTGTCCCTCCAGCACATCCTATTTATTTATGTGTTGAGGTTGACATCTCTCACTCTCGCTGCTCTGATGGATGTGGATTTTCTGAGGTGGAGCATGTCCATCAATTCTGTATTGGACATGGCCTTGTACATTGGGCATACATCGCCTCTGGGTATGCAGTATGTGACTGCATACAGCTGGGGTGTGGTCAGCCAGACAGCATATGACAAATGTTTGAGACCCTTTATCCTCTTGGTGAGGTACTTTTGAGGTCTTTATAACTGCTGCAGGTGTCGGGTAAGGTACATCCCAAATGGGGCATTGTACTCAATTATGGGCCTGATAAGAGAAGAGTATAAGGGCACAATGACCTCTCTTGATGTAGATGTGAATCCTTTCATGATAAGGTGGCCAATATAGGTGGTCTTCCTAGCCACATTGGCAATGTGAGTGTCACATGTGGGGTTACTGTCCACTTGTGTCCCTAGGTCCCTGATTACTTCTTCTATACGTAATGGATTACCACCTATGTGGTGATTTGTGAGTACCTTGTTTGGTATTTGGAGAAACATTCATACTCTCCAGTGTCTTCAGAAAGGCTGAGTGGTGTTCCTGGGTTTGAGAGGGTGGTCTGTAGCATGCTACAAACTGTACAGCAGTTTTGCCTATGGTTAGTTGCACATGGATGGTCTCTGATGCTTCGTGCATTGTCAGTAACCTGGACGTGTGGGTATCTTTGCTCAATATGGATACTCCCCCTCTTTTTGTGGTTTGGTCCAGGTTTTGGGGCCGAAAAGCATGATATGGGGTATAACCTGGTAGTGCTGGGGTGCTCTCAGGAGCCTTGATGCAGGTTTCCATCACTGCACAGACATCGATGTTCTCCATACTGGGGAGGGCCTCGAGAGCGTGCATCTTGAGGTTTAGACTTCTGGCATTGAGCATTTCTGATGGGTGTCATCAGCCATGGCTCCAGTGCATAGCCAGCATACCCCACTAAGTGATCATGTGGGATGTCCCCATTGGCAAATGTCTGGTACAGCTGCGTCAAATGCCAGATATGGGAATCATGGTAGCTTCCAGGGCAGCCAGCACACACATTCATTATTATGCCCTGGGCATCACACATGACTTGGCAGTTGATGGAGGGGAAGCCCTTGTGGTTAATGTAGGCCCTACCCTGCTCACCGGCTGGTGCTTTGATGCATATATGCGTGCAGTCTATTGCACCCACTACCTCAGGGTATACCGCTATTTGCTGGAAGAGACGCATATTGCTGGCCAATACCTCATGGGAATTGGGGAAATATACATGCTCACCGACATGTGCTGACATGGCATCCAGGAACTGGTGCAGTACCCTGGATGCTGATGCCTGTGATATCCCCATCATATCACCAGTTGGTCTCTGGAAGGTACCTGTTGCTAGTATTCTTAGGCCAACACATACCTTGGTTTCCACTGGGATGGGTTCCCCTCTGTTGGTTCTGTGTGTGAGGCATGGCCTGCACAGCTCAACAATTTGCTGCAGGAGGTCTCTGTCCACTCTATGGCGCTCCACTATCTCCAGCTCATGTAATCCCTGGTAGGTGACCCTGGGCCTGTACACTCTTCTCCGTCTCCTCACTGTGGGTTGTCTAGCAGCATTTGCAAAGTCACCACCCTCAGCAAGTTGCATATGTCTCCTTATTACAGCTATGGCAGCCCCTAGCATTTTTGGTCTGAGTGAAGCTTTTTCAGTTTTCACTTCTAATAGCTTACTCCTCTGTTGCAGTGTCTCTTGAGAGAAACATTCTGCACTGTTGTTTGCAGAGTTTTAAGTGCTGGGCTGGGCTACTGTTCTGCCTGTGTAATTGCCTTCTTCTGATTGTTTTCACCTGCTAGCTCTGCCAGTAATCCCTGCTAGCTTCCTACTATTTCCCATGCTTCCTTTTTCCCTTCTGTTTCCTCAGGGGGGAGCGACGCGCATACCAGTGAAAACACGCTCACAGTGGCTAACACGGGTGCACACATGCTTAAACGGACTAGAATCTACTTATTCAGGTTAAAACGCACACACACCAGCGCAAACAATCTTACAGGTGTTTACACAGGCTCCTACATGCGTATTCCGCCTTAAACGCGCGCACTCACACTTACACGCGCACACTCTAGCTTACTCGTGCCTACCAGCGTGCACACACGCGCATGTACGCCCTGCAAGAAACTTTGGTGTTATCCAGAGTGTACACCTTCCATTTCTTGGCTTTCCCATGCCTACTTATTGACACTCCTCTTTCCATGATGTGTGACTGACAGCTTTCACATGCCACTGTGCTCCAATGAGCTGCATTCCTTTCATATATTCCCCCCTGTGATGTCACCTATCTCCTACTCTGTTACTCCCCCTTATCCTACTCCTACACTGCACGGAATGTGCTCATTTCCTATGTAACAGTGCGAGTCACTATCCTACCACTCATTTACATAGGATTGCCTACTAATGCTTAGTTACATGACTTACACTCCGCTTCCCCCCTTAGCAACCCCTACTCGGTGGCCATGTTGTTTTAGCCTGCTATTCCCTTCCATTGTAAACTCATGCTTTGCATAAACCCACATTTGTGGGTTTAATATTTTTATTTTTCTGTTTTTTTATAGCGCAGCCCATTTGCACGGCGCTGCTCTACGTTTAAACATCGGCGATTACCAAAAAAAAAATTATTTTTATTTTATGTTTGCATCAGGGTACGTTGCCAGTGGCCACATATTTGGCCACTGGCATGCTGCCTGGAACATTTGCAACCTTTATTTGGAGCTGACAAGTCTCCGTTGTATTATTTGCAGAACGGTACTCAGTTATCAACTGAGTACATTTCTGCAGATAACACGGCTCTTACACGGGCAGGTTTCTGCTTCCTGGATCGTGAAATTACCTCATTTGCATGCCTTTTGGTTGCAAGTGAGGTAATTAGCATATCCACGCCCTGCCCATGTAAGAGCCGTTTTAGGTGCTCTCTTACACGCACATTCAGGCTGTTCCTGGATCGTGATGGCTGCATGGAGTCTTACACTACTCTTAGACTCCATGCAAGCCATCGTGAATCCTGCCCCCAGTCTTTTCAGCCACCAATTCTTGTTGAGCCACACATGACCTGTCTAAACTACATCTAATGGGACTGACGCTTTCCGGTTCTCCCATTCATTAATTTAACTTATTCCTGGTATTCTTCCTGATCTTGCTGTCTTCCTAACATCAGTCTCTGGTTCAAGTCTAAGATACTACTGATTATTATAGTCAGCTTCTGGATTTTTTTCTGCTACTCTAGCATTTTTCTTTAGAAAAAAGAAAAGGTTTTACTGGTAAAGTCTCTCTGTGGACTTTATTGTTGTCAGAAGATTAAGAAGCAGTGTCCTCTTCAACTTGCTGGCTGAGTCACTATTAGGTAAT